>NW_021703768.1:148050068-148234828 GCF_005190385.1 Monodon monoceros | reverse complement strand
CACACACACACACACACACACACACACACACACACACACACACACACGGCGGCGGCAGCAGCAACAGCAGTGGCGGCAGCTAAGAGTAATGTTTCTAAAATGCAAATCTGGTCATGTCACCTCCATGCCTAAAAACTTCAGTGTCTCGGTGTTGCTCATAGGAAAATATTCAGCCCCTCCATGTGTCCTCAAGGCCTGTGGTTAACCCAACTTCACCCCAAGCCCTTCTTGTCTTCATTCATGACCTTCTGGCCACACTACCCTGTCCCTGTCACAGAGCCTTCGCACCTCCAGGCCCTCCCCCGTCCTGTTCTCTCTTCCATATCTGCCTCCTGCTTATCATGCAGTTCTCAGATAATGTCACTTCCGCAGAGAAGCCCTCCCTGACCTCCTGTCTAAAGCAGTGACCCCACACCCTCACCCCTTCTTCCCTCCACAGACCCTGCATATTTCCACCATGAGACTCATCCCAACCACAGTGATTGTCAATTTATCAGCTTCCTTCTTTAGAGTCTCCCTCCCCCACTAGAAGGTGAGCCCAAGAAACACAGATCCTGTCTGTCTTGCTCACAGCTGCATCCTCATGACATCCAATAGCTCCCAGTGCCCGGTAAGTGGGCAGCAAAAATGCATTACATGGGTGCACAGCAGCTAGGCAGTCATGTTGTGTTATGGGGTGCGTGCTGGACCCGTGTCCAGAGCCTTGGGTTTGAGTCCCAGCACTATGACCCCTGTGTGCTGTTGAGCCCAGCCTTGGACCCCTCTGAAGCTGCAGTGGAGTCAGGAGACCTGGGGCCTAGCCCAGGCTCTGCCACTCGCAGGTTACGTGAGATTGGACAGCTTACCTGTTCTCTTTGAGCCTCCGTTTCCTCATCTGTCAAAGAGGAGTACACTGTCTACCTCACAGGGGACTTGTCAAGATTCCTTGAAATGGTGTGTGTGGAATCTGGGCAGGTAGACAGAGACTGACACATTCTGGGAACGATGGGAGCAGAGCCTAGGGTCTGTCAAATCCTACAGGCATTCTGCACTGCGCAAGTAGACAGATCCTGTGTTCATGCCGGGGAAGCCACAGCCAGAGGGGTAAAAAGTAACCAGCCCAAAGCCTGGTAAATGGTGCCCACTTCAAAAGAGCCAAGCCAAAGCACCAACACCCTCCGGACTTCACCGAATTTCCCTTGGGGAATGGGCTGTCAGGGAGCTCAGAGAGATCTTGGGCCCTCAACCATAGACTTTTCTCCTGTAGTGTGAGTGTCCATTGTGCAAACTGGCTATAACCCAATGGATTATTTACGGTATACAGTTGGCCTTACCGGGCCCCCTGAGGGAACCACAAGGGTGATAGGTGAATGGCTTTGAAGTTATAACATTTGCTTTGAGAGACTTCGTCACAACACTGGCTGAAAAAGACGATAAAGAGGATAAAAAAATACCTAAGATACTTTGCCCCGATGTCAGAGCTGGTGGCCGTAAGGGGAATAGCACATGATCCAACACAGCAGGAGCTGCTGACATTCAGGTTTTAAGGCTGTGAACACCCAGCTACAGAAACACTTCTACTGCTGGGACTCCTGGAGGAAAGATTATTTGTGTTATTGCGACGCTAAAGCTTTCTAGTCCAAACCCCCTTATTTTTTTCTGCCATCGGAACAATTTATTTTATAACCATGGCCCTGAACTCGGGGCTGCGCCAGCATTAAAACCAGAAATGGGCCACCAATGCTTAGCAGGTCTGCTTTCACCTGCTTGCCAGAGAGTTCCTTTTTTTTTTCCAGTCTCTGGAAAAACATTAATGTGGGTAAGGCACTTAACTCAGGGCCTGCTATATAGTAAGCACTCTGTAAACATTATCTGTTATTATTCCTACTCCTGTTTTATTAACAGGAGTGTATATAAACACACTATGTAGTCAACAGCCTCAGATCCTTTTGAGGTGGAATGAGGTGAATGGTAAAGAAATCCTAGGAGTCTCGAGTAGGTTCTAAGTGTGTGGGTGGAGTGAATTTGGTTCCATTGCCAGGTGACCCAATATCCATCAGGTAATGCCTGGCTGTCTCTTAAAGTTGACCTAGGTAAGAAGCCCCGGATTGGATGGGAGGAGGAAACTTATATAAAGTAAGAACCTACCAGGTACCTCCAAATGACCTTATCACATTGAGACCTCATGGCAATACTGGGAGGTAAGCCTTATTTTCCCCAACTTACACAGACAGAAACTGGGTCTCAGTATAACTCAGTAACTCGCCAGGGGAATAGAGCCAGAAAATGGCCAGGCTGGATTTGAACCCAGATCTTTATGACTCTAAGGACGGCAATCCTCTTCTCTCTGGTATCGGTTCTCAGGTCTCGGCCACTGTGTTAGGAGTCTGCAGCAAGTCTGAACTTGCAAAGTTTGCATTTGTTGAAAAAGTAGCACCCTAAATTGCAATTTCTTTCTAAGTGTTCATCCTCCATGTTGCAGGCAGCCCTGCTTCAGACCTCCGACTTCTCTTAGCTGGTCAGAACTCTCATCTGTAATCCAATCCACGATCCTAGCAGAATCCAGTCAAAATAAGTTATCTGCTGTCAGGGCTGCTTAAATATTTCATGGTGGCCTGGATCAAGCTGGAGGACAGATCTCTCTGCTATGGGGGCAGGAGAGGCAGCTAATGGGTCAGCTGCAGGCACCAGATGTCTGGGAGCTGGGGACATGGCTCGTCAGATGAGGCAAGCAGAAAATGGATGTTTCAGGTTAAGCATCTTTTAAGGACACTGATGCATGTTTATAAGAGGTCAAATTTTTAAATGACTGCTTTAGATGGACATTGAAACTGGCCTTAAAGAAGAAGCTGCTTTAGTGTTTTTATAAGCATTATATCAGCGCTTGCACGATCTTCTAAGAAACACACACACACACACACACACACACAGCCATGAGGCTGGCTGAACACACTAATCGACAGATGGGTAAACAGAGGCTCACAGAATTTAAATGACATGTTCTAGGTTACCCTGGACGTAATGGCAACTCAGGGGTCTGATCTCCATTTTCTCTGTCTCCATCTAAGAGAAGTAACAGGTTATTGAAAAGATCTTGGAATCTGAAAAGAGAGGAAACCAAGGTCGTCTTCCACTCACTGCCTGTGGCCAGATCATTTTCCCAGTCTGAGCTAAAATTTCCATCTTCTGAGGAATTCTTGGGGTCCATTGCCAACGTGACCTTTTTCCCACTGCAGCCGATCAGGTGGGGGGCTACTGGCAGAGAAGGCAGGGAGGTGGACAATAAAGCCATTCCAATCCTGGGCCCGGCATCTCAGTCTAGGGACCATAGGCATCAATCCTGGGCAGAGAAACCAACTGCAGGCCAGGAAGTTACTTATGTGTTGGTTGTCTGTTTCTTAAGGGTTCAAGTGCAAAGGGAGAATGCTGATCATTAGGGGGAAATGCCAGAGAGGTTAATCAACTGGAACTTGCCTCTGCAAGTTAGGGAGCCCACGCTGCTAGGGCAACAAGGAACCTGAATCCGAAAGGAGGGAGGAGAAGGGTTCTGAAAGGTGGCATCTAGCAAGGTGGGAGATGCCTCGGATTAGAATGCCAGCTCTCCACTTCTCATTCACCCGGAGATGATTTCTTGAGTGCTTACTACATTCCAGGCACTGGGCTAGGTCCTGGAAAGCGAGATGAATAGCCCTCATGGGCCCTATGTTCCAACACAAGGGAGGATGGTGCTGTCCCTAAACAAGAGAGGTTTCATGAATTCCCAAGGGTTCTGCAGGAAACCGAACAGGATGGGATGGGGTGATTGGCAGGAGGCACATCCAACAGGGAAGTGACAGGGAGTGACCTCAGAGGTGGACCTGAAGGATGGGGTGGAGCCAGCCAGGGGGAGAGGGTCAGGCAAGAGGAAAAGCCTTGAGGCTATGCACACATTTTCAGCTGAAAGTAACGGAAAACCCAACTCAAGGTGGCTTAAATGATAAGGAAGTTTCTGACTTCCCTGCCTGGGAGTTCTCAAGTCCAAGGGTGAAAAGCGGGGAACACAGCAGTGTTCAAACACGTCATTAGAATGTGGGGTCTTCTGCATGTCACTGCTCTGCCAGTCCCAGCATCCCAAGGCTGGATCCCCTTTAGGGTCCTAGGATAGCTGCCTGTAGTTCCAGGCACATTTAGACCTGTGTCTAGGAGAGGGAAGAAAAATTCTCATGGGTCATTTTGAAAAGAGGAGATGATTTCCCCGGGAGACCCCACCCCCCACCCCGACACACACACGGGACACCTTTTCTTAAACCAGAACTGGCTCACAAGCCCAGCCCCAAACCAACCACAAGTGAGAGAAATGGCATTATCCATGATTAAATTAGGCATCTAATTGCGATGGGCTACGATAACCACCACCCACCCACCATGGGTGGACATGTCTATCCAAATCAGGATTCTGTTAGCTGTGGTGGGAGGTGGAAAGAGTGTTAACCAGACAACCAACAGTACCCAGTATAAATAGGCACAAGCTTGTGGTGAGAGGTGGGAAGAGAAGGCAAATGTAGCAAGAGGGAGGTGTCCTAGGAGGAGGGTAGGTCAGGGAGATGGGCAGGAGACCCCCGATTTACTTGTGAGCAGGCTATTACTCATCCATGAGAAATGAAGGTGATAATCATGTATTTCATAAATAAAGGCACCAGCAATTATAAAGCACACCATTATTTTATGAACTACTAAGAAAGAATCACCACTGTCAAACTATGACATGCTATTAATTGTAAATTACGCTCTGATTCCTCAGATGTTAAAATGCGGGAAAAAAAATAAGTGTGAGTTCAAATCATTGAAACATGGTGGCAGCAACCTCCGGGGCAGAGGCAGAACTGGAATTTAAATCCAGGTCCCCTGTTTCTCTTCCTATGTGGTGGTTTGATTTCTGTCTATCTTCCAGTATGGTGATACAGTTCCTGTAGGGGTTGTTATGGCCACACCTTAAAAGTAGGGCCGACATGTTTGACTCATGATGGGGTGGAAAACATACACAGCAAAGAGTGAAAACAACCTAAGTTTGAATTCTTCTTGGGCCACTCAGCTGTAATGGGACCTTGGACGAGACCCTTGTCCTCCCTGGGTGTGTCTCCTCTTCTGCCTCTCCTCGTGCTATGAGGATTCGCAGAAGCAACGTGCAGGAGCCTTCTAGCCCATCACCCAACACGTTTGCAGGAGCCCAGTTATTTCCCTTCCTTTCCGTCTTGCAATTGGGTAGACTCAAATATAATTCCCCAGAAATAGAAAGAGCCTTTGCTGTCAACGCCCCTTCCAAGCCCACTGGCCCTAATGTTGCATTTTTGCCTTTGAGTCCACAGTGACTGGAAATGGACATCACCATGGACTCCCCTGGATGGTGGCTGAATCAGCTCTGTCCAACCTACCACGTGCCACCAATGCACTTGCTATTTCAGTCACAGTCACTAAGTGCTTCCATCTAAACCTCTTGAGGCTACAAGGTACCAAATGTTTTGAATTAATTGGCTTCTATTTTCTTCCCGTACGTGTGCCTCGGTGCCTTTTTAGGGCAAGATTGACTAGAGGAATCCTTTCTGAATTCTGGCAGCCCTGATTCAACTTGGAGTTAATTATCTCTTATATGCTATACAATTCCCTCTGTACTTTTTATGACACGGAGTGGAGGCATAACTTATCCAAGTCTATCATTTGAGACTTTTTTTTTTTTACAAAAAGAAAATTATTATGTGTGTGCCTTATAAAAATATTCATTCTGCCATCACTGTACATTTACGAGATGTTTATGGAGGACGCACCTCTGTGCCAAGCATTGCACTATGTCCCTTACAATTCGTTACCAGGTTAACTACTCAGAAGCCTATCAGGTCAGTGGTCTTATCCCCCACTGGCAGAGGAAAAAACTAAGTTCAAACCCCCATTGGCAGAGGAAAAAACTAAGTTCAGAATGAAGAGGGAGTTCTGCCAGGAGCTGTGTCCCTCCATGACTAAATTTTCCATAACCTCCAATAACTCAGTTTCCTCCCTTTGTCCTCCAGCCCTAGGGCTGCTCCCAGCTTCCCTCTGTTGCCTCAGCATCCCTGGTTGTCCCCTAACCACATGCTGTGAATGGTCTTTCCTCCAGGGCTCTGACTGGTCCACTTGTCCAAGAGCACGCAGCTGATAGGGAAGGGGTGACTCTGAGATCCCACGTTCTCCCTCTGTCTACCTTCTGCATTATTCTGCTCTCTCGCTCCCTGTTATCCTGAGAACTTATTTTTTGAGGATAAGAAAAAGAGAGCCGTGTTGCATCTTCGAATGTCTCTGTATTTTTGATAGGACATTTAGAGGAAGACAAGCCCTTTTAGTATCCGGTGAAAAGTGAATGTGTTTCGCTTCCAAAATTCTATTCAAATTGAGCCAATTGACATCTATCACCTAGCTCCTTTTGAAAGACTCTTGTTCAGTGGTAGATTCGAAGACAGCTATGCGGAGCTGTGCTGAGTTTCCCAGGGCTGTCGTAACAAAGTACACACACTGGGTGCTTAGAACAAAAGAAATTTGTTCTCTCTCGGGTCCAGAGGCCAGAAGTCCTAAGCTATGGCATCAGCAGGGCTGTGCTCCCTCTGAGACTATGGGGGAGTCCTTCCTCACCTCTTCCCAGCTTTTGGTGGTGGCCAGCAATCTTTGGTGTCCCTTGGCTTGTAGCTGCAGCACTCCAATCTCTGCCTTCTCCCATGTGTCTATGTGTCTCCTCTTCTTCTAAGGCACCAGTCTTATGGGATGAGGGGCCCACCTATTCCAAATTGACCTCATCTTAACTAATTACATCTTCAACAGCCCTATGTCCAAATATGGTCACTTTCTAAGGTCCTGGGGGCAGGGGGTCTGGATTTCAACATATCTTTTTGATTGACACAATTTAACTGATAACAGAGCTGTCGCGGAAGACTGGGGGGGGTCAACTTGGTAGGGGTCTGACTGTCACTTGGAGATGGGTTTAGCAAAAAAGATTTAAGAAAAGAAAAAGATCAGGAGCCGCAATAAAATTTAAGGGCAACCTTTTTTTTTTTTTTAAGTGACCTTAAGCAGTGTTTACACACTTTGGCTTACACCCATTCCTGTTGGAGGGGCGAGGATGGTGGTGGTGGAGACCCCAAGGGGTGGGCGGTTAGACAGATCATTTTCATAGAACTAACAGGACCTAAGGACACATGCAGTGTCGGGTGGGGGTAGCAGAGGGTGACTGGGAGATGACAGTAGGCTTTTGAAAAATCCCCTTTTCTTGTGTTTCAGAGTAACATGCACCTATCTGCACCAGTCAGTGTAATAGGCAAGAGCAGGGGACTGCAAGGGCAGAGGGGACAAGGGAAGCCTGGGGCAAGGGGCAAGGGTCTGGAGGAAGAGAAGCTTTGGAGAGGCTGTCTACAAAAAGGCAAGAATCAGCACCCCTCCCTCCCTCCCCCCCCTTTCCTTCTTTCTTTTCTTCCATCCACGTTTCTTTCCGTCCTCCTCTCCCTTCCTCAATTGGCTCCCAGTATATCCCACATCATGATCTTGCTAAATAAGTTTAGGCATTAGGCTGCCTGAAAGTCACAGATTAGGATCCAGCCAAGCAGAAGCAGGGGCCACCAAGGAGGGTGTGTGGCGAGGAGGCTGTGGGTGTGTAGATGCACCACCTCCAACAGTGATGGGACACAGCCCAAGCTGTCTGCAGTCTGAACAGGCACTTAATGAACAAAGGCAGAAGCACTTCAAGAGCACTATAAAACAGCGATTCCCTTTTTATAACTTTATTTTCTGTTTAAAAAGGCTGCAGTTCTGATTGCAGCAGGAACCCTCACTAATAGGAGCCCCTGCCCTACAGAAATAGAGGGTCCGGGAGGAAACTAAGTCAGGTGAAGAGTCCCACTCTGTGTGCTCTTTTCAAGACTTCTTGTTATAGGGAAAATGGAATTGATCTTCTTTGTGTTTAGCTGTGAGTTGTATTAATGACCAGCTATGTGCTCAGCAAAATAATTATGACCAAAGAGAAATTGTTTCAACATTTGAATTTCCCATATTTAAATTCTTAATTTTTTTAATGATAAAGACTACATGTACATGAGGAAAAATATCTAGACAGTGCCAAGGAGTAAGCACTAAAGCATAGCTTTTCCCTCCATCTCTAATTCCTGGTCCCCCAGAGGCAACCTCTATTATGGGCTTTCTTCAATGAACAATCTTTATAAAGTAAAAAGTCAATGTCTTCTTTGCTGATAGTGTTCTAACTGTTCCAGATGGTTTGCTTTAAAGTGACATAAGAGGTTTTTTTGTTTTGTTTTCTTTTGTTTCTTTTTTCCCCAAAATAAACTTGTTTCTCTGGAGACTAAGTTTTTCTTCTACTAGGTCATACCACCTCAAGATTAACCAACAAGGCTAGGACATGACCAGTGAAACCTGGAAATACCTTGTGAGGTGGGTGTTGTTATTCTCACCTGTAGGTGTAGTTATCCCCATTTTACTGATGAGCAAACTGAGATCCAAAAAGACTAAGTGACTTACCTAAGGTCATAGGAGGAGCAAGGTCTGACCACAGGTCTGGTGAGCTCTCTTCAGTATATGGAGCTGCCTTCTCGCTTATTCCGAGAAGACTGTTAACCTATTTCAAGGTCAGTGATTCCCAAATAAATAAATAAATAAATAAATGATGGAATCAATTGATCACTCAATTCCCAATCCTACTCCATGTAGGTGATTCAGGAGGTTATGCAGGTAAGTGATGGTGCATTCAAAGATGGCTGCACATCTTTTGCCTCTTTTCCCATGAAGAGTCTATTTCGAATCTGGATTGACGTGTGACTTGCTTTGACTAAGAGAATTCAGCAGAAGTGATCATGATGCTGGGCTTTAGGAGATTTGCAGCTTCCACTTTCACACCTTTGAGATACTTCCTTTTGGAATCCAGCTGCGCATGCCACATGGAGAGACCGTGGAGAGAACAGAGTCATCTGGTTGACAGCCCCAGCTGAGTTCCCAGCCGACAGCCAGGACCAACGACCAACCACAAGAGCAAGCCATCTCAGCTGAGCTGTGCCTCTAGATGAAAGTAGCCTCTGCCAACACCATGTGGAGCTCAGCAGAGTAAGTCATGTCCTTCGCCATATGATAGCTTACAAACAAACTTCTGATGATTTCCCTACACTGCACTATACCCTCTTTATAAATTTATCTTCCGTGTAAGTGGGCTGGAGCTCTGATTGCAGTAGGAACCCTGACTGATGGGAGCCACTGAAGGCATTTTTGCTAAGCAGTGTCAGGATAAGTCTGCATTTTACAAAGACCACTTTGGCTGTGACTTGGAGAACGCCCGGGAGAGGGAGAACACCAGAAGGCGGGGAGACCAGTTAGGAGGTCACTAAGCGTGATGATGATGTCAACTTGGCGGTGGCAGGGAGAAAATAAGCACTTTGGGAAGATACTGAAAATGTAGTCTTTATATGTCTTGGTGATACGGGGGTAAGAGAGAGGTAGGAGGTGAGGAAGATGTCCAAGTTTCTGAGTTGATCAACTGGATGGATGGAAGTTCCAGTTACAGAGATCAAGAACCCTGGAGACAGAAAGGTGAATATTAATTTCCATCTTTCCTTAGTAGGCAATAGTACTGAGCAGTTGCTGGCTTCAGATCCACACTCTGATTTATCCTCCCACCTTAGGAGATCTGAAGCCTGGGTGATTATTCCAATAAGCACGTCTGATCATGACACATTGATACTTAAGACCCTTCATGGCATCTCCATTCTTTTAAGATGAATCCACAGTCCTCACTGGCTTGCTCCTTACTCTTCCAGCCTCCTCCAAAACCTTTCTCAGCAAGTTCCAAGAACACGTAGGTCCCACTGTGCACCGTGCTCTTGTCTATTTCCAGACCTTCGCTCCCACGATTCCTCTTGCCTGGATCATCCTTCTCTTCTTTGCTCTGCTGAATCTTTTGTCAAGATTCAGTCATCACCTCCTCCAGAAGCTTTCCCATCTCAGGGTAGGCGTCAATCCTCCAAGATCCGAGAATACCCTCTGTTTACTTTTGGAGCCGCCCTGCTCGGATTCCATTGTAATGGCCTGTTTTATGTGTCTGGCTCTCCCACCGGACTGAGAATTCCCTGAGTATTTGTGTCCTCAGAGCTGGCTCAGATCTGGGCTAGGACGTTTCCCCTTCATTACCTCATTGCTTAGCTATACTACCATCAGCAGCATTTTTATTATTGTTTATGCTTCACCTCTGTAAGGGAGTACTCTTGGGGCAACCTGTCCAGAGGAATTCATAAATGTACTTAAGAAAAAACAAGCAACAAGCAAACAGCATTTCAGAATTGAACAACTAAAGAAAGAAGCCCAAAGTTTATACACAACTTCCTCTGGTAGTGGTTTCAACAAGAGGAGAATGAGTCCCCGGGTAATGTTTTACAACTCAAACAAGTCCCAGGGGACATATGGAGAGTCTAAGGCATGTGAAATTGCACAGGAAAATTGGAGAGCTTCAGCAGAAGCCAGCTTCTGGGAGCTAAAGCAGCCTGGCTTGTCCCTACTTCTTTGATCCCAGACCCCTTGCCCAACCTGCTCGCAGGCTGGGGCTTCACACCCACACCATACACCCGGGGGGCAATGCCCCAGGCCTCCTGCCTAGGGCTGTGTCTTGGGCTGTAGAGCAGTGCCTGCGAAGAAGTCCTAGAGTCCCCGTACTGTTGGTCCCACGGGAAAACTCAAATTCCCTCCAAATGCTCCCACTGTCCCATCCCTGCCCTTCTTCAAGGACTCTTGGCTGCAGATTTGGGTGGTTGGAGTGAGGAACAGATGCCATCGGATCCTACCATCAGCATTGCAGGCATCAGATCCGTGGGGGAGACTGCAAAAGGCCAACTGGGACAAGGCCAATGACACAAATAGGTGCACTGGCCAAGGGTAAGGCGGTAGAGAAAGGTGGGGAATGAGGCAAATCAGGGTGCCCTGCTCCATCCAAATGCAGCCGCTGCTACCCAGCTCCCAGTGACTTTTGCCAGGAGGGAATGTCAGGTTAGGGATGCCAGATCTTCTCATGTTTCTTCAGCTATACCCAGAAACTGGAATTTTAATGTGGAATCTCTCCCAATGTTAAATATCAAACATGAATTTATAAAATTTAAAAAGTCTCTTGCCAAGCAAAGCACAGGCAAGGTGTCCAGTTGGTGACCTCTTTTCTATTGACAGCATGTGTCCAAATTATAATCTGTATCTGAATGTTTTCTACTGCAGGAACTTTCCCAGGTCTGGGTTATTGATAAATCCACAGGTAGAACAAGGCAGTGGAAAGATTTTCGGGAGTCAGAAAAAAAATGGGTTTGAAACTCAACTTCATAATTTTCTAGGTATGTGGTCTTCACCGAGCCTTACTTTTCACATCTGTGAAATGGGTGCAATAATTGTCCCCATTGCAGGCTCTTGGTTGCCTGCAAGCTGTCATCTCCTACCCCCACCCCCTGATTGGCTCTTCCTAATAGGAAATAACTTTGTTCAGGCGTTGAAGGGGCAGCAGTGAGCTTACCGCACATATTGGAGGAGATTATGCCCATTCTTGGAGATACCTTATGTATCAAGCAAAGCCATAGTGCTCAGGAAGACCTTAGTTTCTTTCGTTCTGTCTTTATTTTCATCTGAAGACACCTGAAAAGGTGTCATTGCCCACCCAAGCCAACTTGATACAGGTCCAGCTTGAACTAACAGTCTGAAATATACCTGGAGGGCTGCTCTCAAAAAATATTCATTATGCAAATGGAAAGGACAGTGAAATTTTCCCCCGTGTAACTTCCCATAGAACCTCTCACCTCCAGCATGTTTGAGAAACCTCCATGAAATGTGCAATATGGGACTGGCTTCTACCTTCAGTACAAAATGTCAGTTCAAACCTTTGCAGTGGAAGGGCTTGAGATCAAGAATTTCCCTGTACAGCTCTTTTCAGAAGCCTCCCACTTGGTGACTTTGGACTTCTCTCATTTACTAAACACCCACCTGATCATGCCCAGAAACCAGTAACTATTTACCATTATCTCTTATTATAGTGGAGTCTCTTCAAAGCTTCCCTCCCCAGACCTGCCTCTTGGCTTGCTGTCCCTTTATGACCAGGCTTTTTCTTCTGTTTTCCTTTTCACGTCTCTACTTCTACTTCCTATGAATCCTTTTCCTATACCCAAGCCCTGCACATTTTCCCCTTTCAGGCTGTGCTGGTGTTTTCTGCCCAGCTGAAAGGGCTCAAAGGGAGGCAGTGTGGATCAGTAGAAACAGTCTGGCAAAGCTTCCCTTAAGAGGAACCTCTGGGCTTCCCTGGTGGCGCAGTGGTTGAGAGTCCGCCTGCTGATGCAGGGGACATGGGTTCGTGCCCCGGTCTGGGAAGATCCCACATGCCGCGGAGTGGCTGGGCCCGTGAACCATGGCCGCTGAGCCTGCGCGTCCAGAGCCTGTGCTCTGCAATGGGAGAGGCCACAACCGTGAGAGGCCCGTGTACCGAAAAAAAAAAAAAAAAAAAAAAAGAGGAACCCCTGCCCAGCCCTCTCTCAGTGGAGTCAGTGGGTTCAGGGGCGTTTGGTAGCAGCCAGCTTCTCAAACTTTAATATACATATCCATTGCCTGGTGATCTAAGGCTGCTAAAAGGCTGCTAAAAGGCTGATTCTGTCTAGGGTGGGGCCTGAGATTCTGCAGGTGCTGTGAATTCTGCTGGTCCCCAGACCACACTTGGAGCAGCAGGGTTCTAGACCTGCACTGCCAAACAAGGCAGCCGCTAGCTATTGAGTGGCTGTCAAGCATCTGAAATGTGGCTGGACTTAACTGAGATGGGCTGTCTGGAATTCTAAGGCTTAGCACAAAACAGAGGACGCACAATTTCTCGTGAATATGTTTTTACATTTGCTTACATGTTAAAGGGATAGTATTTTGGATATATTGGGTTAAATAAAATGGATTACTAAAATTAATTTGCCCTGTTACTTTTTTTTTGCGGCACGCGGGCCTCTCACTGTTGTGGCCTCTCCCGTTGCAGAGCACAGGCTCCAGACGCGCAGGCTCAGCGGCCATGGCTCACGGGCCTAGCCGCTCGGCGGCATGTGGGATCTTCCCGGATCGGGGCACGAACCCATGTCCCCTGCATCGGCAGGCAGACTGTCAACCGCTGTGCCACCGGGGAAGCCCTGCCCTGTTACTTTTTACTCTTTGTTCCTAATGTGAGCTAAGAGTGAATTTTATTTTTTTAAAATAAACTAAACCTATTTGTTTATTTATTTATTTTTGGCTGCGTTGGGTCTTCTTTGCTGCGCACAGGCTTTCTCTAGTTGCGTCAGGCGGGGGCTACTCTTCATTGCGGTGCACTGGCTTCTCATTGCAATGGCTTCCCTTGTTGCGGAGCACAGGCTCTAGATGCACGGGCTTCAGTAGTTGTAACACGCGGGATCAGTAGCTGTGGCTCGCAGGCTCTAGAGTGCAGGCTCAGTAGTTGTGGTGCACGGGTTTAGTCGCTCCACGGCATTTGGGGTCTTCGCAGACCAGGGATCGAGCCCGTGTCGCCTGCGCTGGCAGGCGGATTCTTAACCACTGCGCCACCAGGGAAGTCCTAACAGTAAATTTTAAATTCCATACGTGGCCAGCACCTGTAGCTCATGTTATTTTTCTATCAGATAGCGCTTTTCTAGATCATGCTCCATGCACACATTCTGGGGACCATGGAAGCCTTGCCCAAATGGCTAAAAGCCCAGTTCTGGGCCCTGCATAGACTCCTTCCCCCGTCTGTCCTCCCAAAGGCTGAGCAAGCTGCCTATGTCCAAACCTGAAAGCCCAGTGGAGGTCAAAGGGCAGCTGTTGGAGGGGAGAGGGTGTAGATGATGGGGCTTGGACATGAGGCTGGGGTACTGTCAGGTGTTTGCCTGCACAAGGCCCATCTCAGGACAGAGATCAGGGTGGGGCAGGGGCCAGGCCTGGGGCTGGGGACCAGCTCTCCTAACGTCATCAGACTGAGGCACAGAATTCTGAGGCATGTGAGATTTCTCAATTCCATCTTAGCTTCCAGATTGTTAGGCAGATGTATTTTTCAAGGTATGTGGATAGGACATATTTTATTTAACAGTTTGTTAGCTTGATTTATAACTTTCAATATTTAGACCTATGATATGTGGGCCTCTGTCTGTGTTCTTGCCCTGGGCAAGTAAGGTAATTACCACAGAGCTTCGTAAGGGCTGATGCAGGATGTCTAGGGTGCAGTCGGAGCCCAGAGGAGGGCCACGCTCTGCCTGCTTCACAGGGACCTTGAAGAACGTTGAACTTCAGAGGAAAAAATCATAGCTGAAGGACCACTAGTAAGTACAGTGGGAAGAAGTTGAACCCATTTATTTTTCCATGACAGAAAGGCAGGAGGAATGTCCTGGGCATCTAGCTGCTGAGCTGGGGATCCCGGTGAGCAACACAGCCAACCAGCTTTGCTTGTCTCCACTGCCTTACATTTGCAGCCACGGACCATCTGGTTGCGACACCATCCATCTGCTTCCTTAGGGGAAACAGAAGATTGATTAAGTACCGTGAGGGCCCAGGCTGCGAACTTAGTTCTTTGAAGCCTCCTGACAGCAGCATCACATGCAAGATGCAGGACCACTGGGATTTGAATTCTGGGTTCCCCTCTCTGAGTCTCAGTTTTCTCATCAGTATAAAATGGGCTTGATAATACAGGCAGACCTCAGAGATTTTGGGGGTTTGTTCCCAGACCACCTCAATAAAGCAAATATTGCAATAAAGAAAGTCACGTGAATTTTTTGTTTTGTTTCCCAGAGCGTATAAAAGTTACGTTTACACTATAGTGTACTCTGTTAAATGTGCGGTAGCATTATGCCTAAAATAACAATGTACATACGTTAATTAAAAAAGACTTTATTGCTAAAAACTGCTATCATCTGACCGTCCAGCCAGTTATAGTAGTAACACCGCTGGTCATAGATCACCCTAACGAATATAATAATAACGAAAACCTTTGAAATATTGTAAGATTTACCAAAATGTGACACGGTGACACAAAGTGAGGGGATGCGGTTGGAAAAATGACACTGATAGACTTGCTCAACTCAGCGTTGCCACAAACCTTCAATTTGTAAAAAAAAAAAACACAGTATCTGCAAAGTGCAGTAAAGTGAGGTATGCCTGCTTTATGAGGTACCATAAGTGGGTCCTTAAGAAGATGAAGGACCTAAAACAGTGCCTGGCTCTGCCCAAGCACTATACAAACACTGGTTATCACTAAGCCCATCTTACAGATGGGACACCAAGGTGTAGAGCAGTGAGGGAATCTTGTTTAAGGACACCTAGTTCAGTGGCAGAGCTGAGGTTCAGACCCAGCTTTCCTGCGCTTCAAAGCCCATGCTCTTTCCTGCTGTCACGTTGCCTCTCCCATGTGAGCATTTCTCAACCACGAAGATAAATGCGTCTCCTCTTTCATGTGGGGTGCATTCGCTGAGCCGGAGAGAGAAGGCTAAAAATACCACCGGGTGTAAATCTGATCCAGCGAGAAGGGGTGAGTTTGGTTGGGTTGTATGTGGAAGGAAAGGCCCAGCGGACAGAGCATGAGACCTTACAGTGGCTCTACCGTTCCCTTCAACCTCCTCTCCTGTGGCCTCCTTCCGGCTTGCTCCCTGGGCTTCAGCCCCACAAAGCACGTCCCTGATCCTGGAACAAACCAAGCTGGTGTCCTCCCCGGGACCTCATGCACATGCCCAGACCCAGATCTTCCCAGGGCTGGCTGCTGGCTCAGATGTCATAATCAAAGTGGCCCTTTCCGACCACCTTCCCTAAAGTGGCCTCGGTCACCTCCTCACACCGACCCCTCACTCTGTAGCCCAGAGCCCCTTCATAGGCTGTGTAGCCCTTAGCACAATCTGAAATCCCCTTGTCCATCTGCCCCTCTAGAATGGGAGCCCAGAGACTGCAGGCACTGTGCTCATCTCGCCCACTGCTGCGTCTCTAGAGCCTGCAATATGCCTGATGCCTATTCATGTTCAAAAATATTTTTTGAATAAACAAATGTGCACCTGTAGGAATGAATGAAACCTCAATTCTGGTCTTTATTGTGCCACTCACTTGCTGTGTTATCTCAGGAAAGTCCCAAGACCTCTCTGAGTCTCAATTATAAAATGAGAGGGTTGTACTAGATTAGGAAGTTCAAAGGTTACTTTGTGGGTAATACTGGGACCCAATAGGAAGTGGATCAAATGTGCCCATTCTGGAGCCCAGGGAGTGGCCAAGAGACTGTGACAGATGTGCAGGCCAGAGAGAAATGAGTCACCCAGGCTTATCAGAAGATAGCATGTAAAGATCACAAACTGTCTCAGGTGACAAACGGTCACCAGGACCCAAGCCGACTACAGACTATAGAGTTATATATGCTGTGGTTGAAACTTCTCTCTCTCTGTCTCTCTGTCTCTCTGTCTCTCTGTCTCTCTCACACACATACACACGCACACACACAAAACCCCTTCCCCCATCAATCTGCTTCATTATCATCTGGGTTTACAAGATTATGTGATAACGGCAGACTTTTAATATTTTGATAAATTATTTTCCCACTAACAATTTATATATATCTAATTGACCCCTTTCTATGTGCATCTTACAATAACACACACAATATTATATATGTACAATAATACTATACAATACAATAATACCATAAAGTAGAAATTTACGAATAGAGACCAAATCAAGATTACGGAAAGATAGATTTTAACAGATTCAGACCAGGAAGGAAGTTAGAACATAAACAAGCGAACAGAGGATTCTAGGCTTGAGTTTTGAAATCAATTTTTCCTCTTGGTAGAAAAATGAATAAAAAGAGCTACAATTTATTGAGTCTTTTTTATGTGCCCAGCTCTATGCTAAGCAGGTGACATACATGAGCCCAGTCCTCCCCCAGACCTCAGAGGATGGATTATCATCCCATCGACTGATGGGCTTAGCGCGTTCTCACACCTTGCCAGAGATCAGACAGCTCTTAAGACTAGTCCTTTTGACCCCAGGTTTCTGCCCCAGAGCACGAGACTCTTCCTCTCCGGGGAGTCTGTGACGTTTGCTGAGGATGTGGGTATTGGTCACAAAGCCAATTTTATTTCATATCAAACCCCAAAGGAAGACTCTTACAGGAGACTTCATCCCAAGGTGAACGCACAACAATGTCCACGTCAGTTTCAGAGGGAGAAACTGATCAATCCACAAAGATCCCACCAAGATCCACCAGATTGCTGTGATGCGGTGACGTATTACGTACAAGACATAAAATGTTCATTATAAGGTGGCAAATATGTTGCCCTCACAATTGCTTGCAGGAGACAGAGGGGGACAAGCCTCGGGCAGCCAAGCTGTTCAGTTTTCCTTGATTTTGCCCATGTTGCACCATAATGCCATCCTTATTAGAAGACAAATACTAAAAAGGACAAATCCTATTGTTTGGAGAAAACATCTCCAGAGCACTCTTCGTCCACATTCTCACTTAAGTGTAAGCCTGGGTTCTGGAGTGTGAAAGAATCGAGTTCAAGTTCTGGCTGTGCCCTCACTAGATTCCCTTGGCCAGTTATCTACGTCCTCTAATAATAGCAGCTCTGACCCCATAGGGTTATTGTGCAGGTAAAGAGTGAGATGCGGGCAGTTTTGTCCCATGTCCGGCACACAGAAAGTGCCTCATAGATGGGAGTGATAATTATTCAGTAGCTTGGATTACAGCCCATCCCTGGACCCGTCACGCTGGCCAGAGGGACATGGTCCTCTCCTTGGCCTGGCTTGGGTCACAGAGTTACACTCTGGGAGATGATATTGATGGCAGCGTGGGCATGGACTAGGGGCTGCAGAAAGGAAAGCGTGGGAAGCACTGTTTAGGAGCCCATTGCAGAGATCAAGGCAAGAGATGGTCGTGGTTTGAAAGAGGGTGGTGACTGTGGTGCCAGACGTGAGGTCCAGGCATTGTGTTCCTGGCAAGCTGTGGGCAGTGAGTAATGCGTTCTCCCAGCTGTACTAGTAGCTCTGCTTCTTCTTATCCGTGTGCATAGAGACAGAGGATGCCAGAGGGACCAAGGTGAGGCAATACATACCATGGGCGCATCTGCAAGGCTGAATAACAGGCTATCCTTCCTATATCAGGTCAGGCCACCAGATAATGCCTTCCTTTGATCTTGGATTTCTATAAAAAGGAACCCCATGGAGGAAGGGCTTACTGCAAAGCCAGAAGCAAACTCAAGAGCACACCACCAGTCAGGTAACCACGGGTGACAGGCAGTCCTTAGGCATGGGGAGTTGGGAACTGTCTTCTCCACGCCTCTACTGCTCATCCTTGATTGCAAGTGAGTCCTTGGGTTTCAAAACAGGAAGTAGCCCAACTTGGGCTGCTGTTCTTCCTGGCAGCTTCCCTTCTCAGCAGCCCCTCCTTCAGACAGAGGCAAGGCAGCTGTTCCACAGTGAGACCACACCCTTCGTGGAGCTCTGGGGCTGGAGACATGAATGGCCCTGGACGGGGGACCCTGGGAAGCATGGCAGAGCTTCGGCATGGCCCGCTACCGCTCTACAAGGCACGCTTGGGATTAATCAAGCAAGAACCGCATGAGAGGGAAAGGGACATGATAGGCATTGAGAGCTAGCCACGTGCCAGGGGTTGGGTTAGGATGTTTTATCTTGGAGATGGCTTTCAGTGATCCTGAGAGGTGGGCATTGTATCTCTCATGGGATAAGCTCAGAGTTAGTAAATGGTGCAGCCAGGACTCACATCTCTGTCGGACTCCAAAAGTCTGTACTTTCTTAGTCAGTCACCTGGTCGTCTTCACGTCCACAGTGAACCCATGACTCCACTGAGTTGGAGAAGCACTCAGACCAGTCAGAGACTGCCAGCATCTACTGCCAGGAGATAAGAACAGCCTCGTAGTTGTGTATACACATACACAGATATGCATGCACTTTGCACATTGTAGAAGGTAACGAAAACGTTAGGGTTTATCATTATGAGCAGCTCTCCTATTTATCATACTGATTCCCCTCTTAAGTTAGAACAGTCTAATTTCCTTGAAGTCAGGAAGCACCTCTATCTGTTTCATCTTGTTCACGCAAAGGATGGTACCCCATTAATATCTCACACGTGGCAGGTGCTGACTGTGTTATGCTTAAAAGGAAATGAATTGAATTATATGTTTTATCTGTGCTTTGCAGTTCTTCGGAATTTAAAAGGGAGCCGGCAGTCCACAAATTTTACTGCTTTGTCAATGGTAAAGAACTTTTCAAAAGGGAACATTTTCTTTAAACTCCAAAGGGGTTGGTAAACATGGGTTTGAAGGAGTATAAGGGCACGATATCCCCCCAGCTCATTTCTCAGAAGGGGTCTCATGTCTCACGCGTACGCAATTGTGCTGTGTCCAAGACTCTTATTAAGCTTTTAAGTTTGGCTTTGATGAGAGCCTGACCAACACCCAAAGGCCTCTCCAGCCTAAACTGAGGCTTGTCTTGCCAGAAACCAAAGTTCCCAGCCATTAGTCAATGTCTGGTCCCTATCAGGCTGAGAATAGACCACTTGCCTGTAAAGATGTTCAAGGAAACTGCCAGTGGCTTCCAGGAATAGGTGGTATGAGTGGGAAAAACGTAAGTTATCAGGGCAGGGGGGCGTTGAGTGGATAGACAATGAGGGACCATTGTCAACGGTTTTATCCAGGTAGAGTATGATTTTACGAAAAATTAAAATAAAATGAAAGGAATAAAGTAAGGTCAGTGTCACTTCCTAGTTCATTCTGGGTTGGACTTCAAACACTGATTATTTGTGTTCAGTCTTATCTATGAGGCAAGATGTGATTGCAACTGAAGTACATTGATTAACCCAAAATAACTTTCCCTCAATTTGCTGGATGCTCGAGAATACCCTGGAGACCTCGCTTTTGTTTTGAGTTAGCCATTTGGGAGCTTGGCGCTGATCCTTGCGCAACCATTCAAAATGAGTGAACCAGAAACATGTCAGGAACTACACAAGGACATATAGCGTAGTTTAATTAGTTTAGAGAGAGGGTGGGGGGTGGGTCCCCCCTTCTCCTTAAACATCACTCAAGCAAATTGTTTTTTTTATGGTACTTGTTAAAATAATTTCATGGTTGCAGTTTTGTTCTCATGCTAACTGAGCAGGGACGTGTGGGTTATTAAAAAGGGTCGTCATCCTGGCAAAGTTGGGTGCATTCTCTTTGCTTTTAAAAAACAAGAGGGGTTTAATCACCTGGCTTGTGCAATGGCATATGAAAGAACCCAATCTTGAATGTCAGCGCAAGGCTGAAGCGCCTGTTAATAATAGTCACTAGCTAGGAAATTCTTCTGCTGACTTCTATCAGGAATTTTCCATAGTAAGCGAGGCTGCCCACGGCAAGCTGGCCTGTGGGATTTTCATTCCATCACGTACATTTTTCTGTTCATCGTGGTAAAGGAGAACATTACTTACTGGAACATGTGACCAGAGTTTTGCTCTCTGGGAATGGAAACCATCCTCTTCCTCCTCCTTGGGACAATTCCTCAAAGAGATTGGAAAACTGATCTCTTTAAAGGAAGACAAGCCACCCTGGCTTCAAAATATTGGTCTGCTGCATTCATTCTAAGCCCCCAAGTCACTCTGTGTCACTCTATCTCATCACACACATCTTGCAGTCATCAGGGCAATCAGGGCAGCCCTCCCACCTTATGTGGGAACCAGGTTCAGAACTGATGGCACAGAAATAGCACTCCCCTGCTGAAGAAACTTCCATGGCTCCCCAGGGACCACGGGATAAAATTCGACTTTTAAAGCCTGATAATTCAAGGTCGTTCATAATCTAGCCACAAACCACTGCTGGCTTCTTTTCCCTTTCCCCATGCTGCCCCAGCTAGACCCCAGACACTGTGAGTGGCTCTTTTCGGCTCCCTTAACAAAGGCTCTTCCCAACCTCACACCCATTAGGGTAGCTACTATAAAATAAAATAAAATAAATAAAAACAGAAAATAACAAGTGTTGGCTAGGATGTGGAAATATTGGAACCCTTGTGCACTGTCGGTGAAAATGTAAGATGGCACAGCTGCTATGGAAAACAGTATGGCAGTTCCTCCAAAAATTAAAAATAGAATTATCACACGATGCAACAATTCCATTTCTGTGTATGTACCCAAAAGAACTGCAACCAAGATTTCAAAGGGATATTTGTACATCCACGTTCACAGGAGCATTATTTACGATAGCTAAAACACGGAAGCATCCCCAGTGTCCAGAAACGGATGAATGGATAAGCAAAATGGGATATATAGACGTAGTGGAATATTATTCAGCCTTAAAAAGGAAGGAGATTCCACAATACGCTACAACGCAGATGAACCTTGAAGACATCATGCTAAGTGAAATAAGCCAGTCACAAAACAATGAATACTGTACTTCGGTGAGGTACTTGGAAAAGTCAAAACCCTAGGGACAGAAAGCAGAGCGGTTACCAGGGGCTGAGGCGAGAGGGGAACGGAGAGCTATTGTTTAATGATATAGAATTTCAGCTTTAAAAAATGAAAAGCAGTATGGGGAATGGATGGTGGTGACGGTTGCACAGCACTGTGAATGCATTTAATACCACTGAATTGTACACTGAAAACCGGTTGAGATAGTAAGTTTTATTTTATGTGAATCTGACCACAATTTAAAAAGAGAAAAAGAATGTCGTTCTCCATGTCTACTGGACAAAATCCTTTTCGTCTTTCATCTGTTGAGGCAAACTCAAATAACGTCTCTTGCAGGGCCTTAAAGGCTGTGCAATGCAGACAGTGAGACTGCCTCAACAGCACTTTTTAGACCTATCTCCGACTGAAGCCTTTATAGATTTATAGGGTATGTGTGGGTTTCTGTGTGTGTGTGTGTGTGTGTGTGTGTGTGTGTGTGTGTGTGTGATATAAAACTGTCTCTTTGGGCTTCCCTGGTGGCGCAGTGGTTGAGAGTCCGCCTGCCGATGCAGGGGACACGGGTTCGTGCCCCGGTCCGGGAAGATCCCACATGCCGCGGAGCGGCTGGGCCCGTGAGCCATGGCCGCTGAGCCCGCGTGTCCGGAGCCTGTGCTCCGCAACGGGAGAGGCCACAACAGTGAGAGGCCCGCGTAGTGCAAAAAAAAAAACTGTCTTTTAAGCCATTTACCTGTCAAAGAAGCTGGTGACTCCCTAGAGCTTTGCTATTCCAGGTGAAGTTTGCAGCCTCACGTGAGAGTTTATTAGAAATGCATAACCTCAGGCCCCATCCCAGATCTACTGAATCAGAGTCTGTACTTTTACCAAAGCTTCAGGTAAATCATTTATGCATTAAAGTTTGAGAAGCCTTGGTCTCCAGGGCCCAACTTCATGAGGGTCATCTTTCATTCCTCCATGGTACATGGTTACACAAGAGAATCAGTATGGAACTCTTTAAACATCACATACACCTAGGCCTCACCTGATTCAGTAGGTCAAGGGGTAAGTAAGCCCTGAGCAAGTATAGATTTTTAAATTTCACGGGTGATTAAGATGCACAGGTAGGGTAGAGAACCATTGGCTTAGCCCAGTGGTCCTTAAACTTGAGTGTTGTATTACCTGAAAGGCTCCTTAATTCAGGTTGCTGGGTCCCACCCCAGAATTTCTGATGGAGTAGATTGGGGTGGGGCTCAGAATTTGCACTTCTAACAAGTTTCCCAGTGATGCTGCTGCTTATAGGGATCACCCTGAGAGCCATAGGCCTAACACATAGGAAATATTTGCTGGATGTGTAAATAAAAAGGATGATTAGAAAAAAATTTAGATTCAAGAAATGTCCAGTATTTTAGTTATAAGTGGTTGTACAACTAGCCATCCCCAAACGTAGGGGCTTAAAGCAACAGTAATGTATTATATTTCAAAATCCTGTGGGTTGACTGGGCTCAGCTGGGTGGTTCTTTTGCTCCACATGGTGTAACTGAAGGCACTCATGACCTGCCTTCCCCTGGAATCTTGGCTGAACTACACTGCTCAAGGCAGCCTCTCACCGTCAGGGCCTCTCTCCATGCCTTGGTTTCGTACCCTTCACTAGCCTGGCTGAAGCTCCTTTAGAGCATGCAGCTGGCTTCCAAGAGGGAGAAGGCAGAAGCTGTCAGTCTTCTTCTTCTTTTTTTTTTTTTGCGGTACGCGGGCCTCTCACTGCTGTGGCCTCTCCCGTTGTGGAGCACAGGCTCCGGACGCGCAGGCTCAGCGGCCATGGCTCACGGGCCCAGCCGCTCCGCGGCATGTGGGATCTTCCCGGACCGGGACACGAACCCGTGTCCCCTGCATCGGCAGGCGGACTCTCAACCACTGCGCCACCAGGGAAGCCCCGTCAGTCTTCTTTTGAAGGCCTGGGTTTGGAAACCCCAGAACACCAGTTTTCCCATATTCTGTTGGTTATTATAAACCAAGCCTCAAGGCCAGCTTATATTCAAGGGGAGGAAAACTAAGTCTCCATCTCTTAATGGGAGGAGCAGCAAAGAAGTTGTAGCCATCACGAACCCCCTGTATCTAGTTTTTTACAGAGGACAAATTAAGAGACTGAAAGAGAAGTACATAAAATCCCATTAACCTGTCAGCTGGTCAGACCAGCGATGTCTATCCCAGGCATCTCTTGCCCTCCACGCTGGATGTCCATGGCTGGGAATGCAGTGGTGGGTGTCAGCTTTGCTCAGCATTCCTGCTCAGGCAAGCTCTCCTTGTGATCTCGTTTTTTTTGGACCCAGGCTATTTTCCTGTTTCATCTGTTATGCCAAAGATGGAAGGGGCTTGGGAGAATAGGTCTGTGGGTATAAAACCACACTTCACCGAGGGTTCTATAGGACTCAGATACTGAAGTAGTGAAAGCTCCTAATTAGTGCAATGAAACACTGATGAATCTCTTAACCTCTGATCATCAGATGGCAAAAACATATAAAAAATTTGGGGAATGAATGAAAACTTGAATGACTCTGCCCACAATCCATTCAAGTGGGAGTTGTTATTAGTAAAAATATTCTTTTGGTTTTTCTTCCTTGAATAGCCATCCTCTCTGGACAGTCTACAGAGCCCTGTCTCAGGGGCATTATCACATCATCATTCATCGGGTGGTACAATTAGCCTCATGCTGCCCATGAGGAAGCTGAGTTTCTAAGAATGGAAGTTGCCTGAGATCATGATAACTAAATAACTGCTGGAGTTCAAACCCAGGACTCCTAGCCCCGAACCCTCCCCATGACTCTGTTTCAGGAAATTCCTTCCAGGAAAGAACCTAATTGAACATCCTGTTGTCAACCTAACATACCAGGAGGGAATATAGTACAATTTCTATCTCCGTTACTTAAAGTGTGTGCTAGCAGCATCACCATCCTGTGAGGGCTTCTTGGAAATGCTAAATCTTAGGTCTCAACCCAGAAGCTACACTTGTTTAACAAGGTCTTTAAGTGATTTTGTGTCCCCCAGAGTTTGAGAAGCACAGATTTGGCACGGTTTTGGGGTCAGAAAGGCTGGGGTGAAGTCCTGCCTTGGTTACTTACTAGTTGTGTGACTCGGGCAAGTCATTCTCTAAGCCGCAGTCTCTTTATTTGTAAAATAGTAATTTAAAAAAGCACCTGCCCTCCCAGCATTATTGTGAAAATTCTATAAGTTAATGCACAGAAAGTGCTTTGCAGACTTCCTGGTTCATAGTAAGTTCTCAGTAAGTGTGAGCTGCTATTATTGTTAAAAATAATCACCTTCCCCATCAGCCAGCTAGACGGCTCAGGACTCCTTGCTGTGAAAAGCAAAATTCTCCACCCATATTCAGAAACTGCAAAAGAAAGAAGAGACAGAGACTTTGCCCTCGAGATGTTCTCGGTGCAATGAGAAAGGGAGGGCAGCTGCATCGCAAAACAGATAAGCAAACTTCTCCCACGGAAACATCCCCACGGAGCCCGCACCCTCGCAGCCTAGATGGGCTGTTTGATGAAGTGCTGCAGGGAAGAGGCATGGTTCTGGAGCTTGTTAACTAACTGATGAGTCAGGGGCAACAGCCACTGAAGCGTGAAGGTGGAAATACACAAACAAGGCTCAGCATAGCCAGGCCTGCCAGGGCACACGTCCCCTCCCTCGTCCCCCCACCGATGAGAGCGGAGAGCGGTGGCAGGCTGGAGGCGAGTCTGGAAGGGACGGGGGTAGTGTGGGGTCAGGGCTGTCCTACCTGGGGCAACACGGGACACGGGGGCCTGAGGGGCTGACTCAGCCAGGACCTATAGGGGAATGCTGGGCTCCAAGTCCTGGGGACAAGTACATTGATTCCAAATCCAGAGTGGATAATGGCAGGATAGATGTCAGCAGTCAGGAGTCTCCAGATACGTGTTCTATAAGCACTAGGAGCCAGAGAGGGTGAAAGTGAAGGTCAGGGTCCTGAGGGCTGCCTTGAATCATGATCATCATAACAGTAACAACTGACATCATCGTAATCATATAATAATAACATACATCAAGGGCTTAGTGCATGTCAGCAGTTCCTCTGTGTTACTTCATCCTCACAAGTATATGAAATCAATACTTTCTTAAACAAATGAGAGGACCAAGAAGAAGAGATGGTAAACTACTTGCCCACAGTCACACAGCCAGGAAGTGGCAGAGCCAGGCCATTGGGCTCTCAGAACTGGCTCTCTTAACTGTTAAACTAGACTGAATATCAGCTGGTCTTTGATGCTATTTTCGGGGGTGGGTGTGGGGTTGATGTGTGAGTTGGGTCTACCTGGCTTAAGGAGCCTAGGGGGAGAAAAATTAGGATAACTTATGACACTATCTTTGGAGGGGGTGGCCACCCTAGAGATGAGGTCACTCCTAATTTTACTTTATCTTAAGTTTCAGTCCACATGGGGCAGATATGGTAAGTGCCCATCTGGGTGACACACGGAGCCAGGCTCTGGGAGACACAGCTGGGTCTGGCACTGTCCTGGCCCTGAGGAGCTCAGGGTCTCATAGCTGCCTGTTGCAGTAACATGTGTCAGAGAGGTGCAAACTACAGAGAAGCGGGGGAGGATGCTGTGGCTGTAAACTTTCTTCTCAGCCAATGAAACCTAGATGGTGGAAGGGTTGGCACTATTCTTCCTGCTTCTAATTTCCTCCATGTCCTGGGTCTTTGTGAGTCTTTCCCCCAAACCCAATTCGGTTTTTGTTTTTTTTATAGATTTTAAGCTATCTAGTTTCATTTTTTAAAATTAATTAATTTATTTTTGGCTGTGTTGGGTCTTCGTTGCTGTGCGCAGGTTTTCTCTAGTTGCGGTGAGAGGGGGCTACTCATCGTCACGGTGCACAGGTGCGGTGGCTTCTCTTGTTGCAGAGCACGGGCTCTAGGCGCGCGGGCTTCAGTAGTTGTGGCTCATGGGCTCTAGAGCGCAGGCTCAGTAGTTGTGGCGCACGGGCTTAGTTGCTCCGCGCATGTGGGGTCTTCAAGGACCAGGGCTCAAACCCATGTCCCTTGCATTGGCAGGCGGATTCTTAACCACTGTGCCACCAGGGAAGTCCCCAGTTCGGTTTTAATTTGCTTTACCTCCTCACCTTCTCTGATTTCTCCACACACCTCCTCAAGTCTCCTTACTTATGAAGTTCACAGATGTCATCCCCAAATAGGAAGATGCTTTGGCAAAATCCCAAATTATACAGCATGTGGTTAGAAATGGAAACTGTGTGCCTCGGATTGGATTTGAACCTACGCAGCTGGGACTCGAACCCAGCCAAAACCTACAGTCTTCCAAGTGAGATCACACACCTGGTTTCAGGACTTAATGAAACTCAGGTTCTTGATGTCTCATCGCAGAAAGAATTCAGTGAGAGACAAAGTGGTAGGTAAGAAGTGGGTTTATTTAGAGAGAAACACACTCCACAGACAGAGCGTGGGCCATCTCAGAAGGTGAGAAAGGCACCAGGGTATGGGGTTGTTAGTTTTTAAAGGGGTGGTTAATTTCATATGCTAATGAGTGGGAGGAGTATTCTAGCTATTTCAGGAAGGGGCGGGGATTTCCAGGAATTGGGCCACCGCCCACTTTTTGATCCTTACGGTCAGTCTTGGAACTGTCATGGCCCGTGTGGGGGTGTCATTTAGCTTGCTGATGTGAGCGTATACTGAGGCTCAAGGTCTAGAGGAAGTCGACTTGTCCACCATCTTAGACCCATTTGGTTCTAATCAGTTTATGTCATGTCCTCCGGCTATGTCATTCTTTCAAAAGTTGTGCCCTGCCTCCTTCCCTCCTGTTTCAGAATGACCCCAGTGGGCCAAAACAAGCCATGAGCAAGTCTCTCCTGTAGAGATTGGCTAGGACCGTTCAGCTGAAGAGGCAAAATGCCCTACACATCAGTGGAAAGAGACTTGGTCTTGGCTTGGAAGATCTCTGTGTAAATCCCAGCTCTGACACCAATTAGCAGTGGGATCCTGGGTAGTGACTTGCCCTCTTTAAACCTGCGTTTCCCCTTCCTGTGCAAAATCCTTGACTTGCCCCTATTGCCCTGCATGATCTAGGCCCTGCTAACCTCTCCAGTCTCACTTCTCATAACTCCGCATTAGGATACTTTTGGCTACAAATAACAAATGAGCAGTCATTTAAATCACAAGGATGTATATTGTTTACTTGGCAAGAAGTCTAGGGGGACATGCTTCCAGAGTTGCTTCAGCAGCAGCTCAAGGTCCAGATATTGGTTCCATGTCTCCCCAATTCTCTTGGCCTTCCCCTTATTATCACAAGATGGCTGCCATAGCTCCAGGCATTACACTTACAAATAACAGTGAGGAGCTCTCTCTCTCTCTCTCTTTTTTTTTCAAAGATTTATTTATTTTTAATTTATTTTTGGCTGTGTTGGGTCTTAGTTGTGGCCTGCGGAATCTTCATTGAGGCACACGGGCTCTTCGTTGTGGTGGGCAGGCTTCTCTCTAGTTGTGGCATGGGGGTTTTCTCATCTCTAATTGTGGCACGCAGGCTCCAGGGCTCATGGGCTCTGTAGTTGTGGCGTGTGGGGTCCAGAGCACATGGGCTCTGTAGTTTGTGGCGTGCAGGCTCTCTAGTTGAGGAGTGCGAGCTCAGTAGTTGTGACGCGCAGGCTCAGTTGCCCTGCGGCATGCGGGATTCTATTTCCCTGTCCAGGGATTGAACCTGCGTCCCCTGCATTGTAAGGTGGATTCTTTACCACTGGACCACCAGGGAGGTCCCTACAGTGAGGAGCTCTCTTCATTGGCTTCTTTGCTTTAATCTGAAATTTCCAAAGAAATGTCTCTTGACATCTTTTTTGGATGATACTGTGTCACATGGCCTTCACTAGCTGCAAGGGAGGCTGGTAAATCGTATACCTTGCTCTCTCTCTGTAGTGTAAAGCTGGTAAGAGAGAAGTAGATTGCAAATATATGTTGAGTAGCCAAACAATATTATCTGCTATATCCCTAACCAAAATCTTGTCCCTCTAATGCACCAATTCACTCAATGTTCCTCCAGAAGAGCATATAATTTCAGCTTCTATGTCATTGCATATGATGGTTCCCTCTGCCTGGAATGCCTTTCCTCACCTTCTTCATCTGGTAAACCCTCACTTACCTTCCAAGATTCAGTTGTGCAACAACTTCCTTTAACATCACTTCCACTCTAAAATCTGGGTTCAACAGACCTCGCCTCTGTGAACATAAAGCTTTTCTGATTGATTTCTACATCCTAGAATCTAGCATATTACCTAACAGAAAAAAAGTACCCATTAAATGTTTATTGACTAAATAAATGAGGATAATAATTACCACTTCATAGTTATTATGAAGTTAAAAATGAGATAATTTATGAAAAAAAGTTTTCATATTTTATTTCATAAAAATAATGCATATTATTTTAATGCATAATAATTGATGTAATAACTAATATCAGCTAGCATTTACTGAGCACTTAGTATATGCCTGCCACTATTCTTAATATCTTACACACCTAACTCATCTAATCCTAACAAAAACCCTATGAAGGGGCTTCCCTGGTGGCGCAGTGGTTGAGAGTCTGCCTGCCAATGCAGGGGACATGGGTTCGTGCCCAGGTCCGGGAAGATCCCACATGCCGCAGAGCGGCTGGGCCCGTGAGCCACGGCCGCTGAGCCTGCGCGTCCGGAGCCTGTTCTCTGCAATGGGAGAGGCCACAACAGTGAGAGACCCGCGTACCGCAAAAAAAAAAACAAAAAACAAAAAACAAAAAAACCCCTATGAAGTAGACTGATTAGTTAGCATAAGCTAGATCTTGCTGAAGTAACAAATAATACTTCCATCTCAGTGGTTTAAACACCAAAAATTTATTTCTCATCCATACTAAACGTCCATTGTAAGTTGAGGGGATCTCTATTCATTTCAAGAATTTGGGAACCCAACTGACCATCCTGTAATTAAAACATCCAGGGCACATGGCCTCCTTGGTCTAAGTGGCAGAGTAAGAGAGCATGGAAAACCAACCCCAGCTCTAAATGCTTCTGTCTAGAAGTGATACACATCACTTCCACCTACATTTCATTGCTAAGGGCAAGTCCCCTGGTCACGCCTAAGTGCAAGACAGCGTGCGTAACTGAAGGAGTTGGTGAGAGCTGGTAGCGTCTACCACATAGACACTACCTTTAATTAACAGATGGAGAAACTGAAGCAGAGAAAGGAGGTAATTTGTCCAAGATCAAGCAGCTGGTAAATGGTTGATCCAGGATTCAAACTTGGCTTTTGTGAATTAGAGCAGAGGTTAGCAAACTTCTATCAAGGGTCTGATAGTGAATATTTTAGGCTTTGCCGGCCACACAATCTCTGTTACAGGGCCTCATCTCTGCCGTTGCAGTGCAAAAACAACCACAAACAATATGTAAATGAATGGGCATAGAGGTACTCCGATGAAACTTCATTTGCAAAAATACAGGGTGGGCCTGATTTGGCCGGTGGCTGGCCATGGTTTGCTGACCCTTAAGTGAGAATTCTGGCTCATGACCTCAAGGTTACCCTGAGCTCTGAAGATTGTGAAATGATGAACAAATGTGAGATATCATAACCATTTGCTACCAAATACCTGCTGCATTCCTCCCTAGCCGGCCAGAGTCCGATGACTTCATACACTTTCATGGGTCACTGAGCTTTCATCCAGCCAAGGTTAAAGGTAACCAGCTTCTCTTTGGGGGCTGGCTAATTATTACTGTACAAGTTTAAAGGGAATGACAGACACAGGTAATCGTCTTACTGAAAATGAGGACAGGAACCATACCAAGGACCAAGCAAGCCAGTATTAAACCCCCATTAGCTGCGTGGGGTCATTCCTAATGGCACATTCACCGATGGGACAATTGTTCTGCTGGCCTGTGCTAACCAGCAATTGAAATCAATGGGAGGCTCTGGGCACAGAAGCAGGTTTTTTTCTGGGCCACCTAACACAGACCTTGTTTTTCCAGCTGACACTCTGCCTGTGTCAGCTAATTCCCGCTTTGGAAAATGCATTCCAGGGCTCATAAAGACTTTAAAGTCACACTATTTTCTCACCATGTTATTAAAACCTAAATGGCTTTGCTTCTTCCTAATATGACCAGATTTCCTGGCTAGCTTAGAAAAAAGGCCTGATTGTCACAGAATCTGGGTTTCCAATTGGAAAGACAAAGCCCGAGGTTTATTTGTGGATTAACTGTTTCTAAATGATTCAAGCACTGCGTTGGGAAGAGAAGAACATGGAGGCGGCAGTTTTACGAAAATGCACGTGTGTTTGAAAATCTGTAAGGCAGGATTCAACTTCACCGCTCACTTACTGCCTGCGGGAACCTGGGCAGGTCACTTCACCTCACTGAGCTTCAGTTTCCACGTTTGTAACTTGGCAATAACGAGACAAGTTTCTCAGTGTTGTCCTGAGGGTGGCAACAGGGTGTCAGTGCCCAGGAGGCCCTCCCAGAATGGCAGCTCCCATGGAAGCAGGAAGGTCCTGGGTCTGGCCAAGCCAGAAATAGCTGAGAACTGGCTCTGGAAAACTGGCAGAATCCACCCCAAACTGGGCTTCCTGGTGCTAATTGGAAATTAATCAGGAGAAACAATCACCAGCCAGAACAATTAGGAGAATGAGCTCATGGAACCTGCCCACCCCAAGCCCTGCTCATTCTGGGATGGCAACCAGTCCTCCCCCAGGCCAGTCGGCAGCTACCCTGAGGAAGGCAGGCTGCATTGGGGCAGAGGGCGAGCGTGCCTTATTTCAGTGGGGCTGTCTTCATCTCCACCATCAGTTCTCACGGATGCTGCACTTAGCTCACCAGAGAGGGCAGCCAGGGCCATCCCTCAGAGGCCTGGGGAGGCCTGTGTATGTCCCCAACAGGGCAAGTCACCAAGGAGCAGGGAAGGGCCAGATGTTGCCCCGGGCCCCAGCTCTCCCATGGTCGAGCTACAGGCAGGGGTTCAGACTAGAAGATTTAGAAGCATGGATGGGCTTTTGGGGCTTAGCTCCACTTTATATACCCCTTTTTCAGATAAGAAAACTGAGGTCCAGAGAGAGGTCAGGCAGTAGGGTTGTAGCCATGCTAGGAACTGAACTCAAATCTCTTCCTACTGACCTATCTGCCTTGAAATCCCTTTAGAGATGGGACAGGTACCAGGGTTAGGTTGAAGAGGCTGGGGCTGTGTTTAAAGAGAAGGGAGCAGTGTGAGGTCAAGAAAACAGATTTCAACAAAATCTTGTAATAATCTATAATGGAAAAGAATCTGAAAAAGAATATGTATACACATACGTATGTGTATATACACATACGTATGTGTATATACATATGTATGTATGTATATGTATATATAACCGAATCACTTTGCTGTGCACTTAAAACTAACACAGCATTGTAAATTAACTATGCTTCAATTTTCAAGAAAAAGATTGCATAATGAATGAATAAATAATGAATAAACACTGACCAGATTCAAAAAAAAGAAAACAGATTTCTAAAATTCTGAGCTAGGTAAAAGGAAAAATATTTCCTCATGATGATACCCACGTTGGAACAAGGGACCCTCTCAATCCCGTCACCCTCAGATTGTACTCAAGTCAAGCTAACCCCCAGTGGGAAGGGTTAGCTGATGAACTAGAAGACTGAGCACAAACACTATTTTTGCCCGATTTGCTTTGTGGAAAACTTTCTCATCCTGGCCCTGCCATGTCCTGGCTATGTGTCCTTGGGCAAGTCACTTCCCCTCTCTGAGTTCCAAATTCCCCACCTGCAAAACTGGAGTGGTGCTAGAATTGACCATCTTTTGTAAGCTGCAAAGCATTGGACAAACATAAAGCTTTGGCCAAGAGGCTTTTAATTCTTTGTAAAGCAGATTGACGCAGAGAATTCCCAGCTGGTAGCTGGTGTCTCCATTCCTTTAAAAAGGGTAGAGAAAAATGCCAAGCAGCCATCCTGCAGAGCCTAGAAGCTCCTTCCTGTTTTAACAGCCTCCCTGTAAACTGTCCAGGGGGTGACCGGCTCTCCTCCACGGAAATCTGCAGTAAATTGCATTCCAGGCCGGCTCAGCAATCATCAGCCATGCGATCCTGTTTATCCTGCCCCAGCCTGGAATTTGGCCTCTTATGAAACCCCAGCTCGCAAAAAGGAGAACAGGTTGGACCAAAACTGCATAGCCAGTGAAGGAAGCTTTCCAGAAGGCTAGGGGATGTTTATTAAACAGACACGGACCAGGACCCACCCATCAGATCTCAGCCCCAGAGTCCCCGCTGACCTTTCTGTTGACACTGATTTGAGTTTGAGGTGTGATCTGACCCCCCGAAAGGACAGCTCCCCAATTCAGATAATCGCCTAGCCTCAGGTCTTTACTGCCAAAGACGGCATCACCGCCTTAAATTATTTGCTGGTCACCTTCGGTGGGGGCAGGGATCGTGTAATCCTTACAGTCTCTCTAGAAAGGTTTTATAGAAGTGGAAGTTGGGCTTCTGATTCATTGAGTCATTTGCCCAAGGTCACTGAGCCAGGAGGGTGGTGCAGACAGGGCAGCTGCTGTTTGTGGGTGCTGGCACGCTTCCCTGCTTCGTGGGGTAACAGATCCAGCTGCCTGTCCACCTGAGCTGGGCACGAGACCCAGGCAATCCAATCATAAGACCACATCCTCCTGGGAAAATGAGAGAGGAGTATGTGACCAAGCGGGACCAAACAGACACTGTTTTAAGCACTTTACATCTCTGCACAGCTTTACGCCTCGTAACAACGCAGTGATACTGATTCCCATTTTATAGGTGAATAAACTGAGACCCAGAAAGTTAAGTAAAACAGCTGACCTTAAGTGGAAGGGCTGAGAATCAAATAGAGCAGTCTGACGCCAAAGCCCATACTCTTAACCACTAGGCTGGCCTGAGCCTGAATATATCTGGTGTGGACTTCAGCTGTGTGACCAACCATCAGCGGGCTTCTCTTTCACTTCCACTGCACTGCTTCTCAGGGCTTTTGTTTTTTGTGAGACCTCCCAATCCCTCCTCCACTTTGCTTCTAGGTATCGTTCTAAACATCTAATCCTGTCATTCTGCCTCTCACAGCTTCTGAATCATTCTCTGTCTCCTACAGACTCAAGTCCAAGTACTTAGCCTGCCACTGGGTCTGCTCTGCCTCCCCTGATAGCTCGACTACACACACACACACACACACACACACACACACACACACACCCTTGCAGGTAGGCCAAACCACCTACAGTTTCTGCAAAGTGTTAACTTTTCTTCCTAGGACAGCACTTTCCGTACATGTAATGGGAGCCACATATGCAATTTAAAAATTTCTAATAGCCCCATTAAGAAAACTAAAATGAAAGCAGTAAAAATAATTTTAGCAGCATATTTAATATGTTCAAACTATTAACATTTCAGCATGTAATCCATATAAAACAAATTATTAATGAGTTTCTCATTTTTGTTCTAAATGTTCACAATCTGGTATGTATTTTAGACTTATGGCACATCTCAGTTTGTACCAGACACATGTTTCTAGTGGCTACTGAATTGGACAGTGCAGCTGTAGAGAAAGGCTTCCCAAATGTTTTCAAGTCACAGCACATGTCAGAAACGAGCATGCTTGTACGGTCGCCTGGAGTAAATAGTTGACCATGATTAAGGCCAGAGGCAATAGGCCAGGTATCCCAGTGTTCCCCCACCCTGCCAAACCCCCTTATGGGCTGGACCATATGCATATCAGGGAAAGGCATCTTGTCTGGGGGTTTCAGCCCCATTTCCCCCTGAAGCTGAAGCTGGATGCCCTTGTCTTCAGGATCCTGCTGAGGACGAGGGATCAATTTCTGGGCACACACATCTCCAGCCGCGATATACGGGCTGGGAAGCTCTGTGCTGGAACTGCCAGGCTTTTGTTGCCTTTCTTCCTTCACTTCTTTGCACCACTTCACTGCCTTCTGCTGAGCACCACAGCCTGCCCTGTGGCTTCATAAACAGAAGGTTAGGCCAGTGCTTCTCGAAGTGCAGTTCTCGGGCTGGCAGCATCAGCATCCCCTGAATCTTGGCAGAGATGAAAATTCTTGGATCCTACTAGTCCAGACCTACTGAATCAGAAGTTCTAGGGGTAGAACCCAGCCGTCTGTGTTTAAGAAGCCCTCTAAGTGACCCCGATGCTCTCTAGGCACAAAAGTAATAATAATAACATCAACAACAATACTTTCCATTCACTGAGTGCTTTTTGTGGGCATTCACTTACTAAATGACTTACAGGCAATTCTATGGTGCCGTGACCAGCCCCAGGTTACAGAAGAGGAAACTGAGGCATAGAGATGAGTGACTTGTCCAGGCCACACAGCTATTTCACATCATGGACTGGAAAATGACTTTTGTTTGTTTGTTTGTTTGTACAAAATACCAGCTGATGACAAGCAGTTAAGTTAGGTGAGTAGATTTTAGTGGAAATTTAGGGGTCAAAGGAAGGAAGATTAGCTCAAAGCACACAGCCTTCCACCATCTTTCTGGCGTTTAAGTCGTCTCTTCCCTTCTGTTATGGCCGGCATGCTTTATCCCCCCAAATCCATGTGTCGAAACCCTAACTTCCAATGGGATAGTATCAGGAGGTGGGGTTGGGAGGTGATTAGGTCATGAGGGTGGAGCCCCATGATGGGATTAGTGCCTTTATAGGAAGAGGAAGAGAGCTATTCCTTTCTCTCTGCTCTGTGCCATAGGAGGACACAGAAAGAAGATGGCAGACCAAGAAGAGGATCTACATCAGAACCTAACAATGCCAGCACCCCGATATGGACTTCTCAGCCTCCAGGACTGTGAGAAATAAATGTTTGCCATTTAAGCCACCTACTCAATGGTATTCCATTATAGAAGTCAAGCTGTCTGAGACATCTTCCCATCTATCTCCGTTACTTTCTCCCTCCTTCCTAGAATTCCTAAAATTCAGAATTCTAAATTCTTTTCCCTTTGTTATCCAAAGTACTTCAGCATCTTCTCCCAAATATGGGTGGCATGAAATAGCAGTTAGTGTCAGGGTTGATGGAGCCTTGTAAGACATACATCTTCTGTGGTCTTTTTTTTTTTTTTTTTTTTAACTTTTATTGGCGTACAGTTGATTTACAATGTTGTGTTAGTTTCAGGTGTACAGCAAAGTGATTCAGTTATACATATACACATATTCATTCTTCTTATTCAGATTCTTTTCCAACGTAGGTTATTATAGAATATTGAGTAGAATTCCCTGTGCTATACAGTAGGTCCTTTTTGGTTATCTATTTTATATATAGTAGTGTATGTATGTTAATCCCTCTTCTGTATTCTTCTTGGTGTCCATTCTGCTGTGGACTGCCTACTTTAGTCTGGTCTCTGGATTGGTGCCTGCCAAGGGTAACTATTCTCACTGGCCTTTGGGGCATTGGGTGGCCACTATCGCTGAAGTCCGTGGTCCAGCTATTTGCCTCTGGTTTTAAAGCCCATTTACACTAGCCCTTCTCTGTGTCTCAGTGTCCCTTGCTGGGGCCCCTGGGAACTTGCCAAAACCTCGCACACCTCATGCCGCCTCGGGTTCATTTATCCAGCTGCCCGCTCCTGTCCCTGCACTGTTGGGACATACGCTGCTGTCCCTGACAGCTGGACATGACCTTGTGTAGCGTCCCCCTTCAGCTATGCAGCCTGCTCACCATGCCCAGGAAAGCAAGTCACAAGCACGCCTCCTCCCCCACCCCATCCCCTGTTCTCAGCATCCTCCCTCCCACCTGGATGTGTCTACCATGACCTCCTTTGGAGGTCCTCCTGTGGAGGTCCTCTCTGACCTGGAAAAACCAGACACACATCCTTCTGGCCTCTTCATCTCAGCATCTTCTTCTCCATGGAACAGTCACACGGGAGCACAAGAAGCAGGCCTCCCCTTCCTTGCCTCCTTCAGCTCAGGACTTCATGGCAATCTCATCTTCTCCTCTGTCCTGCGGTGGCCTTTACACTGTTCCTTCCCTGAGGCCATGATAGATGGAGCAGGCAGAGAACTGCAACACTTCCAACAACTTGCCAATCAATAGTGGAAGATCCGCAAATATTATCCTGCCTTCAATTGTTTTTCCAAACATTTCCCAGGGCTCAGCAGAACAAAGGGCTGCTACTCAACAGTCACCACCTTCCTGAGAAGGCAGTCAGGGTTAGAAATGACAAGTTTTTCCTACATTGTGATGGTTACATACAGGAGTGAGGATTACCATGTTAATGACTCATTTAGTCCGCCATGGAAGAGAGGGAAAATACAAGCAATGCAATTAAGAAACGCACTTGGCGCTGGCTTATAAGCCACCTTCTCCTCCTCTGCCTCACTGAGGCATGGCAGAAATCCGCCTCTCAAACCCAGTCCCCGCAGTGACAATTTCCTGCACTCTCCTTCCCTTAGATCTACCCAAGACACCCGTTTGCATTCAATTGCCCCCACCAAACAACTCATCACAGAAATGGAAACAGAAACAACACTGAAGTACCAACTTTACCTGTTCTGACAAAACACACAAAGTGATGATCATATTCAGTGCGTGAACCCGTTGACAACAACTTGGCAGTGAGCTGCCGGAGCTATTAAACAATGTTCATCCCCTTTGACCTAGAATTTATCCTACAGACATAATTCCTGAAAGGAAAAACTGTCACACCCATGTTCATTGTGGTGATATCTCTAATAGCTCCAAATTGGTAACCTCAGAACCAAATGACAGGGGAAAGGTGAGGGAAAATACAGTCCTTTGAAGCAGCGTAATATTATGCAGTCATTAAAACTGACGGGAAGACTAGGTAGCAACATCAAAAGTGCTTGTCATTTAATGTTCAGCATAAAAAGGCAGAATACCAAATTGTCTCCCTGCAAGGTCTCCCAGACCCCCGACAGCCGGTGTTAACCAGATCCTTATCAGTCTGGTCTTTCCTCCCTAGCTTCCTGTCTAGCCCAGTTCAGGCCTCATCCTTGCTAGCATGCATGCAATAGAAATTCTCATTTTCTGTCTACGTGTCCACCTCTGGCCCTAGGTGATGCATTTTAGGAGGAAAGGCACTCTTTAGGAGGAAAGGCACACTTTTCTCTCTCCTGCTGCCTGACCTTAAAAAATGCTGAATAAATGTTTATTGAATTAAAGAATCAATGACAGTAACTGACTACTGTTTATTGAGCACTTACTATGCGGCAGGCGTTGTGATCAGCATTTCCCATGCATTATGTCACGTTATTTTATTCTGAGATAATCTTTTGAAGTTGATACTATTATTACCCCCACTGTACAGGTGAGAGATTGGAGTTCAGAGAAGTTGTCACACATTCAAGGCCATGCATTTGATAAGGAAAGGAGACAGGACTTGGATCCAGCCCTGTCTGACTTCTGAGCCAGTGTTCTATTTATTTTAGGATACACAAGTGTGTACCTGTGTGTCTGTGTATCTATATCATCATAGCATCCACAGAGAACATGGGAAGAAAATCTAGATGATTTACTTGGCTGGCGAGCAGTGAGATGGGGGGTAATTTTTTTTTCTGTTTTGTATACCATTTCTTTAAATGTTAGGGTGGCCTGAAAAGAGAGGAATACACTGAAGTTTCCAAGCCCTTGTAGGGTTGAGTCTGGGTAACCTGAATATCTTAAAGGGAGATACCGTGTTGGTCACTTAACTCCTTTTCCGCCGTCAGGGCCCAGGAGACATTCAGCTGCAAAGAGACAGTCATGTGTAAGACCCGGGCCTGTGACTGGGAGTCGGGAGCAGAAAGCATCAGCTGCCCTGTGGCACGCTGCGGAGAGAGTCTGGCTCGCCTGCCCACGGCACAGGGGCAAGTATTTGCTCACCGCCCCTGCTACTCTGCTCTCGCCGCCTTTGGTGGGAGCTGCCCGGCTGACGTTTCGGGGAGCATCTCATCACTGGGGTGTGAGTGCTGCGCGGAGGCAGGGGCGCACGGAGGATGGAAGCACACTCCACGTCACCCTATTCATGGAAGTCCCAAGGGCTAGAAGGCTGATGCTACCTCTAACCGAGTTGAGACAATTCAAAGAAGATATTCATCATAGTGCTTTACGCTTGCATCTCATTACTGTACCACTCCGCCTGTGTGTCATGAGTTCATATATTTAATAAACCCTGTAATTATCTTGTGAATAGCATAATTATATTGCTTTGGAATTTTTTTCAGTGTTGAAAGCATACATTTGGCAAATGCAAATGTTTAAAATATATCTCAATTTTCCTAAATTTTGTTTCAGCATGTCTTCATTTTTAAAAAAATTTACTCAGAAATACTGAAAAAATTGAAGTGGCCCAGGGCTGTTTTATTTTCTGAGAAATCCAGGCCCCTGGTGTCTGAGTTCGTATGGTTTAGAGAAGCTTGTAGCTCTTCGTGCATTTTGGACCATTCAGGGTGCTTGCAAACGGATCCTATTCTTCATGTTGAAAACAAAATAAGAGAAATAGGAAAAAAGCCGAAAATAAGATGAAAAGAAACAAAATTTAGGTTTATAAAAGAGCAGTGGGGAACTTTTATTTTAAAATAGGGATCAAATCCATTCATTTTCATCTGCTTTTTCCTCAAACAGCACTAAAATGACAAAGGAATATAAAAGGTATAGTTTACCAAAAAATAGGAACTCAGGCATATCAATTAATTTTATGAAAAGGGACAACATACAGGTGAATAGTAATCAGCTTTGCCAACCAGAGGAAGCTTTAACCTAAGCCTACAAGAGAGAAGTCAGAGGACCCCAAAACATCGCAGGAATTGGATAGCAGGTAGCTTGGAGATGGGGTGAGGAGTGGAGCTGAAAATAGTAGGAATGGTTGCAGAAGTAGGAGACAGCAAATACCACCAGCACCAGCACCACAAGCACCACCAACACCACCACCATTACCACCATCACCACAACCATCGTTACCACCACCATTACCACCATCACCACCACCACCATCACCACAACGACCATCGCTACCACCACCATTACCACCATCACCATTACCACCATCACTACAACCACCACCATCACCAGCACCATTACCACCAGCACCATTACCACCAGCACCACAACCACCACCATCACCACCACCACCACCACCACAGCCACCATTGCTACCACCACCATTACCACCATCACCACAACCACCACCACCAGCACCACCATCACCACAGCCACCACCATCACCACCATCACCACAACCACCATCACTACCACCACCATTACCACCATCACCACCAGCACCACCAGCACGAGCACCACCAGCACCAGCACCACCAGCACCAACATCACCACCACCACCATCAGCACCAGCAGCACCACCACCATTCCCTCCCTCAGCTGGTAAATGCAGACAACAAAAGCCTGGACGCTTATCTTTGGGGGGAAGATGAATTGGAGAGACCCTCCTACAGCTCAGGTCAGGTGCAAAGACTATCTTACAGAGGTATTAAATGAAAGTCTCCCTATTGAATACAGAGATCCCTCCTGGGTACCAGGGTAATAACCCCCAGGCAGGAGGTTCAAGGACTCCTCTCTAGGGAAGCTAACTAGCCTAAGAGCAAAACCAATTCACCACTTTTTTGCACAATAGTGAAGCTCACCAATCAACAAGCCTCACTGATGAGTTTTCAAACAGCTTTTCAGCTCCTAACCATGAACAGCAGCCAAAGCCTCTGGAGCAAAACAAACAGAAAAGAGGGGAACACAACAGACACACAGACATGATGCTGAGGGCAAAAGAAAACTGCCAAGGAACAGGAAGAAGAACGATAGCAATGATATCCCCAGAAAGGGAGGGCTGGCAGCCCCATCCCTAAGACAAGAATAAGAGGCTGTATAAATGAAAGGTCAGAGGATAGGAAAGAGCCCTTTTGAAATAGGAGAACAAAATAGGGACTCTAAAGGCCTTTGCCCTCCTGGACGTTAGCGAGGATAACACATCGGAAAACTAAGCTACAGCTTTGGGCAGCAGGGCACCTTGTTCCCATCACTCTCTGGCAAAGATGCATTTGAAAACTGGTGGATTTGGCTACCAAGTTAGGTCCTGGTATTTATTGTACATCTGTACAACAATCCTTTAGGTATGAATTATTATCCTCATTTGATACATAGAATCTCAAAAAGATACAGTTTTAGATAGAAACGTGAAATAGTCAGTTTTGCAGGTCATTGCAATTTCTATGGTTCAACCTAATATTTGGTCTAAGGTCACACTATGACGTTTCTGGCCAAAGACAAAAACGTTAAAAGAGAAGACATCATCATCCGGGGGTCTCAAATTGCTGTTTTTCTCACGTGGTATCCTTGAACGTAAAAGGAAAAAGAATGTATATTTTGGTAAAGGTTGCCGAAACCCTCTTTCCTAGCTTGACTGTGGCTGGTTTGCAGCAAAACCAAAGCGTTAATGGTGAGTGAGTCCGTGTATGTGTAGGGGGAAGGGCAGGGGTTAGGTGAACAAATCAAATTATTGCATTGCCCAACGTCACAAAGAGACAGCGTTTGTGTGTTGGTGGGAGTGTGGGTTGAATACAGAAAGCTCTCTGCTGGATCTTTTCTTTAGGTTGACCCTGTATGGAGGTGCAGTTCTTGGTAGAAAAGCACACCTCTTTCAGTGACAGGCACCAACCAAGGAACTTCCTTTTTCTTATGACTGCCCTTGTAAACTGTTAACTTGACTCCTTTTTCCCAGCTATCTTGGATAAAATCTTTGAGAGGTGGAAATTCAGCCATCGTTTCTTTGGTCACTTATCCTACATAGTAACAAATCTTCCCCAGACACTTACGTTCCCAAGCATAGTCTCATTTCCATAATTAAAATTTCCAGTCTGGATAATTAAAGGAACTCCAAGTTTTATTTAAAGTGAAGGTGTGTCTCCTCCCCCAAGTTGGGGTCTGCTTAGGGCCCCTGCCCAGGCCATCTTTGGCCCCTCCAGGTAAAATGGAGGGTAGGGCTGGGTAGAGCTCATCTTTCTATGGTTCCTGGTACCCATGGTCCCTGGCTTTGGTTTCCCCTGGCTCTGGCAGAGGGTTAAGCCTGACTCTTTCTCTCCTGGGTATCCCATGGGTGCTTGGAAACCTTTATCATTGGGGTTCTCCCAGCGGCAATTACTGTAAGGCACAAATCATCTCTGCTGGCTGGCTGTGTACCAGCTTCACCTCTTGTAGACTCCTCATTGGGGTCATTGCACCTGGGTGGCCTTTTTGGACAAACCCTCCAGCCACCTCTCTCTTCTGCACGATCCACACATCCATGGGAAATGCTCATGCATTTTCTGCCCCACCAAATGCCTGGAGTGATGGCCGTTCCCAGCTCAGCACCCCTCCACTCTTCTTTCCCCAGCCCAGCCTCGCCTTGACCACTGACTTCTTGGATGGGGAGCAAACACCAGCCCTATATGTTCCCCCAAACTCCAGGAGCAAAGGCCAAGCTCTCCAAGTGGTCCTCTGAAGGTCTCAGATGAGAAGGAAGTACTCCCTCCCATCTCTTGCCTTGAGGCAGGGCCGAGAGCATTCCGACTTCTCCCAAGAGGGTCTTTCCTCTCAACTTTTTCAGTCTCAACGCTTTGATACCCTCCAGTGGGTGTTGGGCTCAGGGTTACAAAGCTAGATTTTGTCCCCCACCTCTGTAGGTCCTGCGTAGGTGGAGGAGTTCATCATTTTGCGGTAGCATGGGTCCTCTTTTGGTAAATTGACATTCCACCAATGTGCTCCATGAGCAAATATGTGCTTGGTAGTTGTGGGAGTAGAAGAAAAGGCTTGTATATGGGTCTGTTTGTGCCTGTGAGAGTATGCAGGGCCGGATGTCTGCACGTAGATACACACTGTGTGTTCGGCGTGTGGAAATGATCTCAGTAGGTGTACGCTGGTGTGTGAAGCGTGTACTTGAGCTATATGTGCACATCCAGATCTCATCTATAAACACCAAACAGTGGGTTTTCCCCGTGGCCTCACATGTGCCAATACATGAGGCTCCCTCCACGACCCCTATGGTAAGTTGTGGGAAGCCAAAGCGCCTGAGACCAGAGCATGGGTCCTCACTAGCCTGGGAGGCGGGCATACCCTTGTTACAGGCAGGCACGCTGGGAAGGAACAGCAGTCGCAGCTTCCCTTAAGTAGAGCAAGGCACTGGTCTCCCTGCTAGGAGACCTAGAACAATGATTTGATTTGCCTTAGAGCAAAAACGCAAATTCTGGTTTTGCCGCTTAGTTGAATGCAAGGGGGAGAGAGCAAGAGATTCCCGCAAAGATTATGGCATTTGTGAAGCGAGCTTATTTCCCCTCCTCTTTGCATGTGAGCCACACGAGCAGTCCATGTGAGTCTTAAGTCCCTGCCATGTGACTCTCATTCTCATGTTGGTGGTGTCACGGAGCAGCTAGAGCCATTGCAGCAAGGTTACTGTGTGTGTGTGTGTGTGTGTGTGTGCGCGCACATGCACGCATTTTCGGACCCTCAGAAGTGCCAATGAACGTCGCTGGAATATGTCTTTCAGGAGAGCCAGGGACCCATTTCCATGGCAATGTACAGAGAAAGCCAGGGACTCGGGGAAAAGTTGCCAGATGCCATGACCAGGGCAGGCTTGCCACAGTGCACAGGAAGGAAAATTCCCAGGTTGGGTGGAGAGGGTTGGGAGAGAGGTTCGTGCTCTGCTTGTAAAGAATTTGCTGTGTGTTCTGCTGCATGTCACCGGCAAACTCAGCATCCCAGGGAGAAGCGTTTGCATTTCTCCTATCCTTTCCCCAGAGAATCCAGGAGTCCACCCTGGTACCCTGGGCACACAGCAACCCTTTTAGTAAAGGTGCCAGCTAGAGGGGCTGGCTTTAGACAGGGACTTGACTGCAGAAATGGGGAAAAAACCCAGTCAGTCTCATTGTCCAGGTTGCGCCAGGCCATGGGATTACCCAGTAAACTCACCTGGAGTGTTTAGATTTGAGGTGATTAAGACAGTGATACTCTTTCTTTCTAGGAAAGACACAACACAGTGAATCTCAACCATTCATAGACTCTTTTCTTTCTTTTCTTTTTTAATTTATTTTTGGCTGCGTTGGGTCTTCTTTGCTGCGCGCGGGCTTTCTCTAGTTGCGGCGAGCGGGGGCTACTCTTTGTTGTGGTGCGCGGGCTTCTCATTGTGGTGGCTTCTCTTGTTGCAGAGCTCTGGCTCTAGGCGAGCAGGCTTCAGTAGTTGTGGCACGCGGGCTCTAGAGCGCAGGCTCAGTAGTTGTGGCGCACGGGCTTAGTTGCTCCTTGGCATGTGGGATCTTCCTGGACCAGGGCTCGAACCCGTGTCCCCTGCATTAGCAGGCAGATTCTTAGCCACTGCACCACCAGGGAAGTCCCCATTCATAGGCTCTTACAGCTTGAGAACCCCTGCAGGTCACCACTTCTTTGCAGGTGGGCACACTGAGTTCATGCGTTCATTCACTGGGCACATATGTACCGAGGACCCACCATGTGCTTGAGATGGGCTCTGGGAAGACAGTAAGGTCATGAAGCAGGCAAGATCCCGGCCCTCACAAAACTGACTTTTCATGGGGGGAGGGTATTGATGACGATCAAGATTAATAAGTGTGATACGTAGCATGTCAGATGGTGATAGATGCTATGGAGAAAAATATAGCAAGGTAAAGGGCATAGAGGGGGAGGGGCGGTCCTAGAGAGAGATTCCCCTTCATAAGGGAGGCAGAAAGGCCTCCCTGGTAAGATGACCTGTGAGGAGAGATCCGAAAAAGTGGAGGGAGCACACCATAGAGATATCAGCAGGAAGAGCATTCTGGGTTCCGGGAGGGCAAGTGCAAAAGCCCTGGGGCAGGAGCCTGCTAAGCATGTTCAAAGAATTGCAGGAAGCACAGGGAGGCTGGAGCAGAGAGCCAGTAGGAGGGTGGTAGGAGTCAAGGTCACAGGGGTAACAGGCCAATGATGTGGGCTCTGAAGACCTCTGTAAGGGCTTTGTTTTGCCCTGAGTAAAAAGAGAGGTCATTGGGGGTTTTGATCACAGAAGACACATGATATTACTTACATTTCTTTTTCAAAAACATTTTTATTGTGGTGAAATACACATAAAATTTACTATTTTTAAGTGTACAGTTCGGTCGTATTAAATATATTCACAGCTTTGTGCTACCGCAACCAGCATCCAGCTCCATAATTCGTTTCATGTTTTAAAAGTGAAACTCATTAAACAACAACTCCCCATTTCCCCTCCCTACAGCTCGGCAACCACCACTCTACTTTCCGTCTCTACGATTTCGCCGGCTCTAAGTACTGCATGTAAGTGGAATCCTACAGTATTTGTCTTTCTGTGACTGGTTTATTTCACTTAGCATAATGTCTTCAAGTTTCACCCATGTTGTAACATGGACTGGAATTTCCTTCTTTTTCACAGCTGAATAATATTCTACTGTATGTGTACACCACATTTTTTTTCATCCATTCATCCATCGGTGGACACGTGGGTTATTTCTACCTTTTGGCTATTGTGAATACTGCTGCTATGAATGTGAATGTGCATGTATCTCTTCAAGACCTTGCTTTCAATTATTTAGGAGATGTACCTGAAGCCCAGATTCTTAATCAGTGCCCTGTCAACACGGTGATACCTGGGCGAGGGGCGGTCTTGCCTTAATGGAGCATGTCTAATAGGCACTGGACACATAGCTCCAGGTGTTAAGGGACACAGATGGCCGAGCCTACTGTGTGACCCAAAGGGGGAAAAATAACAAAGGAGATCCAGACCTTGCCCCTGAGATGCTCACAGAGTATGAAAACAGAGCCAACCCTATTAACCAAAGGGACTTAATTTATAATCTTCTGTTGAGGATGTCTCATGGTCCTAATGTACCCAGAGCAGAGTGAATAAATGTTTTAGATCTACAGGAGCAAAATGATGATGATCAGGGTGCTAATCTTTTTTTTTTTTTTTTTTTGCGGTACGCGGGCCTCTCACTGTTGTGGCCTCTCCCGTTGCGGAGCACAGGCTCCGGACGCGCAGGTTCAGCGGCCATGGCTCACAGGTCCAGCCGCTCTGCGGTATGTGGGATCCTTCCAGACCGGGGCACAAACCCGTGTCCCCTGCATCGGCAGGCGGACTCTCAACCACTGCGCCAACAGGGGAGCCCGAGGGTGCTAATCTTTACTGAGTGTTTACCCTGTGCTAGATACCGTGCTAAAAGCTTAACACACATCATCTTACTGAATCTTTGCAACGACCTCGCAAAGTAAGTACGATTACCATGCTTTTACAGATGAGGAAACTGAGGCTAAGGGGGGTGAACTCTTCTGCCCAAGGCATGCCGCTGGTGCCAGAGTTGGGGTCAAGCCAGCTCTGCCAGACTCTCAGACCCGTGCTCTTGTAAGCCACTGCCTGCCTGCTCTTGGCCCTGCCATCAGGTCACTCACTGTGCCTTTCCCTCCTCTGGCAAGCTGGGTGAATCAGGCTTACGGAGGGGCCGCGTGGGCCAGGCCCCGTCCCCAGCAGTGAGGAGCCTTTGCCTCTGACAGAGGCACCAGAAGATTTCAACACTCTGATTTCCTCATCTTCCTTTCCCAACATGTGGCCCACTGGTCCCATGACGCAGCAACAGTCAGGGAGAGGGTGTCGGAGGGTGACATGTGTAAGGAGATAGACTTCACCTGTTGCCTGTACTGCCCTATCGCCTCCCCACTGTGCCCTCGGCATCCCCTGGCAATCTCTGTGCCACACAGAGACCTGAGTGGTCTTTTGAAAGTGTGAAATTATGTCGTGCCAACGGCTACAGTCCTTTTGTAGTTTCCCATTTCTCTTGGAATAAAAGTTGCGCTCCCTACCCCAGCCTACAAAGTCCCACGTGGCGCTGCCCTGCCCCCCTCTCCCGCATGATCTCACCCCACTCGCCTACCATCGTTTGGCCGAGCCGGCTGGATCCTGTTGCCTCCTCCACTCTGATCAAATGTTCCTTCTCCAGAAAGGCCTTCCTCAACCATCTTAGGTAAATTAGACCTCCCATTCTATCATATAACTTTTTTTTTTAAAATCAATATTTTTTACTGCGATAAAATATGCATAACATAAAATTTACCATTTTAACCGTTTTTAAGTGTACGCTTCAGAAGCCTTAAGTACATCCACAGTGTTACGCAGCCGTCACCACCATCCACCTCCAGAACCTTCATCATCTCGAAAAGGTACTCTGTACCCGTTAAACAATAATTCCTCATCCGCCTTCCTTCCCAGCCCCTAGTAACCTCTATTCTAATTTCTCTTTCTATCAGTTTGCCTATTCTAAGTAACTCATATAAGTGGAATCATTTTTTGTGTTTGTCCTTTTGTGTCTGACTTATGTCATTTAGCATCATGTCTTCAAGGTTCACGCATGTTGCAGTCAGAATTTCCTTCCTTTTTAGAGTTGAGTAATATTCCATTGTGTGTCTGTTCCACATTTTACTTATTCATTTGTCTGTTGATGGATACTTGGGTTATTTCCACCTTTGGCTACTGTGAATAATGCTGCTATGAACACCGGCCTACCAGCATCTGTTTGCGTCCCTGCTTTCAGTTATTCTGGGTATCACAGAACCTTTTGAATCATCTCTATAACACACCACTACCTGAACTTATTTTGTTTATTCCTTTGTTTGATAACTTGATTTCCATGTCCCCACATGTCTCCTTGGATTCAGGAACATTGTCTGTTTGGTTCCTGGTTGTTATTACCGTGACCCGCTGATGGTAGGTGCTCCATAATCATTTTTTTTAAATGAATGAATGAATGGATGGATGAGTAACACTGCGGATGGGCCAGCCTGCTGGGCGCAAGACTGGTCACTTCTAAAATGAGGACATGTCTGAAAGACTAAAATGTTGACAGGCATTCACAGACATTATTTTTTAAGATTTTCTCTTTCACAAAAGCAAATTTAAATCAAAATCTACGCAAGTGACATGTGCATCAGAGTCCATGGAAATGAAAAGTGCCCGCACCATGGACAAAGCGTCAGGAAGCTGGAGAAATCAGGAAAGTATTCTGCCGATGGATCCGTGTGTCTCTGTTGCTGGCGTCAGGTCAGGTGAAGGTCTGGGGGGCTCTGGCACAGGGCCCAGTCTCCCCTCCAACTCCCTCCTCCAAGTGAGCACATCTCTTTGCAGGCCCCAATCGTGTGGGCTGCTGTGAGGAGGAAGAGAGTCTCAGGAAAAAGACAGCAGCCCCTTACACCCCAGTGAAACCACAGTGTCAGTGAAGCAAGGTGAGGGGAGAGGCCAGGGTCCTCAATTCAGCCTGCTCTCCTCTCCCTGTTTGAGAGTGGAGTGGCGTCATTTGTCCCCTTCACCGTTCGTGTCATCTACTTCTTCCAAGTCAGCCGTAGGTCCAGTCCCCCATAATACTTCGCCTGTACCCTTCCTTATACGTGTGTACATATGTGTGTGGGGGCGTGTGTGTATGAGTGCATGTATGTGTGAGATATTGTGCTTCCTAATAAATATGTAGTTGGTCTTCATCCCAGTTTCTGACACAGAGCTCCTAAAACCCTTAGAATTTCCTAAGTGATAAGAACAATAAAGTTGTCTTTGGATATTTGTAACAAGCCCCTTTCAGCCACACCTGAGTTTGTTAATGAAGTGACTTTGGAAAGCCCCTGAGAAGGGAGGCTGGTTACCAGGGAACCAACCAGGAATAGAAGGTTGGAATTTTCGGGTTTTTTTTTTCTTTATTATTTTATTCGATAGACAGTTTTTGAGCATCTACTATTTACCAAGGATTCTAGAATAGTTATCCTCAAACTTTAACATATGTATGAATCACTCGGAGATTTTTCTAAAATGCAGATTTTAATGTGAGGGGAGAGGGACTTGGATTTTATTTTCTGACAGGCTCCCATGTGATAGAGAGCGTTGGAATTTTCAGTCTCACACTCGCCCTCCCCAGGCCTCCATGAAACCCCAAAATGATGGGGTTTGGAGAACTTCCGGTTGGTGAACACGCGGACGTGCAGGTAGAGTGGGGCACTCCTGGAGGACGTGGAAGCCCCTTTCCCCATGCCTTGCCCAATGCATCTCTTCCAGTTGGCTGTTCCTGAGTTACATCCTTTTCTAATAAACTGGTGATCTAGTAAGCACAATGTTTTCCTGACTTCTGTGAGCTGCCCTAGCAAATTAGTTGAACCTCAAGGAGAGGGTCATGGGTTCTGATTCATAACTGACAGATCAGAAACACAGGTGACAACTTGGACTTGTGATTGGCATCTGAAAGGGAGACTGGACAGTCTTGTAGGACTGAGCCCTTAGCTGTGGGATCTGATGTTCTCACCAGGTAAATAGTGCCTGAATTGAGTTAAATTGTAGGATGCCCCGTCGGTGTCCACTGAGATTTGAGTTAATTGCTGGTGGTGTTGGAGAACGCACTATGGAATGTGTGTGTGTGTGAATATGGGTGCGCACATTTGTGGATGTGAGTGCAAAGCATACATATGTGTGTATACGTGTATGGGTGTGCTTAACTGCCTGACATTTGGACTCAGATTCAATTCCGGCTGGACAGTGCCACTTATAAGCTTGGGACATTGGATAAATCACAAACTCTCTGAGCCTCTGTTTTGTTGTCCATAAAAACAGATAAATAAAAACTCTCCTGCTCTGGGGATCTGTGAATTAAATGAGGTGATGTCTTCAAGCTTTGCCCACGGGGCCAGGGTCCGGCTCACGGCAAGTGCCTATAAATGATGGCTGTTGCTTTCATTCTTTTCACTTTATTACTCAAACTCCTGGCCAAGAATCTTTTTGTCAGGCACCAGTTAAACTCAATAAACTATATTCTGCTTCTATTCAGCTGGGGGTAGAGTGCCAAGAGGGGACATCAGTCAAAGAAATAAGAGAAGGTTTGATTCACCGAGCACATGGCAGAGGGGCACGTTTTCTAGCCATCCTCTGTGTTTTATTTATTTATTTTTAAAATATGTATGTATGTATGTATTTACATGGCTGTATCGGATCTTGGCATGTGGCAATCTAGTTCCCTGACCAGGAAGAGAACCCAGGCCCCCTGCGTTGGGAGTGCAGAGTCTTAGCCACTGGACCACCGGCAAAGTCCTTCTCTGTGTTTTATATCCATTTCCTCACTGAATCCTCACCTCAGCCCTATGAAACTGGCTTATTTACAGATGCCCAATTTACAGATGAGATGCTTAAGGCTCAGAGAATAAAAGGTCACACATCCAGCCAGCGTGGAGCTGGCATTCAAACCCAGGTCTAGGGTCTTTAGGGCAGTGTTCCCTGTACTCCCTGACACTAAAGGATGGCTCGAGGGCCAGCCGATGAGGCTGCTGCTGGGCAAATGTGTGGATTGAGACTGGAACGGTGAGCGAGGACCAGATGACACAAAGGGGTTGAAAGCCACATTGAGGAGTTTGGGGCTGATCCTAAGGCCAAGGGTTTTACACAAGGAAATGAGGTCAGATGTGAGCTTTAGGGAAATGACTTTTGCACATCTAATAACAATCAACCTAGAGTTACTCCAAGGAAGAATCCAGGAGCAACGGCAGTGACCTGGAAGGATGTTTCTGGAAAATGTGGCTGAGGAAGCAACAGCCCACTGGGGGCTGCCGGGTCCCCACGCTGACCACACCTGTCACAGCACCCCAGTCTCTAGGAAGTGGGCCAGGGGCTGGGACCCAGCTGCTGCCTCTCTCCCTCACCCCACGGAGCCAGTAGGTCTGTGCTCTAGGCAGGAGTTCCAGTGACCCACACAGATGTCAGCGGAGGAACTGGGTCTAGTGGCCACAGGGCCACTCCTGGAAAAGGGAGGTCGGCAGAAGCAGTGGGCACCACAGCCATCAGGAACACACACCTGCAGAGTGTCGGAATTACCCACTGGGGTGTTACTTTGTGTTTTGTGCTCTTATACTCACTCCTCCTTTCTCCAGTGCCGACAGCCTCCTTGGCTTCTGTATTTCAAAAGCCTGAACTTGAGGTTATTATCCTACAGGGAAGAGAGAGCCAAGGGCCTTTGAGTGCAATGAGACAGCGGAGATTCCCCAAGCCAGGGAAGGGAGCGGAGATCAGCCGTGTCAGTGGAGGCGGCTGGGGAGGGGGGACATTTAACTTATGGAGGCCAGACCCTGGTATAGCAGTAGCAGGGATGTCTTCCAAAAGGGGGACACACAGGAAGGACAATGAACCACAGCTGGAAAGATGCCCTGAAGACCCATCTCAGATGGGAGTCTACCATTTTGTGGGCTGCCCTAAAGAAGAGGGTTCCCCTCACCTCAATAACAACTGAGACCAAATTTCCAGTCACCTTGGCAAGAATGTGGACTCAGGGTCAGATTTAACTGGATTTCAAGGAAATACAATAATGCAACATTTCTTGCACAGTCAAGTTTATGGATTCATACCCTGTAACATTTATTAACAGGACATAATCATAACACTGAGGTTTTCATCAGGAATTGTCTGGTTGCTAGGAACAGACTTTTACTTGGAAAAGGGAGCCAATCATCAAGATAGAGAGCAGCCTGACAGGCTTGGGCTGTAGGAAATGCGCTCGGCTTCAGGGGAGCCAGAGCCTTCTTTCCACATGTTTCTGTGGCTCCATGCTTGGGGCGGCTTCTCTGATCATGTCATCCACTCTCCCCGGCAGAGCCATACTGTCGGCAGGTTTTCTCTTCCTGCTTCAAGCTCTGGTCCAGCTCTCCATCATGCCCTGGGGAGACAGGAGCATGAAACGATAAAGACCCAGGTCACATCCTATCTATGGAATTTTGTTACTGCCTCTGCCAGTGGAGTAACATTATAGACAAATGGCAGCAGTGTAGACAAATTCTACATCCACATACCTCCTTCTCCCCTCCCCACTAAATATAGCCAATGTGTCTATATTATTAATAAAGGCCCATAATGAAGACTTAAAATGACAGATAGACCTAATGGCATATGGTCACATGATCTTGGTGGAAGTCCTCCCCAGTATACAAAGCCCATGTTAAATTCATTTCTTACATTCTTTATCCTTTGTGCCAGTTCCAAGAAATGCTTTATTTCAGAATAAATAGAACTTATTTGGAATTTTTTACTGGAATTTCAGTATACAATATATTGTATTTACATGAACAAAATGAAGTGGTTTCTTCTACAAATACCTTACAATTATTTTCAGTATATGTATGAGGAAAAATATATTGAAATTTTTTTTCCTGGGAAATTGGAATGTATCTTTACCAGCTGCATGCCATAACATGACATGGTATGGTACTTCACTGGAACTCAGTTTCTCCATCTGTAAAATGGGGATACTAACACAGCCTACTTTGCAGGGTGATGTGAGAATGAAACAAAGGGCACAGGGGAACAAGTGTGCAACAAATATTAGTTATTTTTCTTCAGAATATTGCATGTATAGACTAACCCTATCTAATTGATCCAGGACCTGGATATCTTGGTTTAAATTCTCCAAAGGATCAATCTGATTGCTATGGAGTATGGATGGAGTATGTCTTTTTAGGGTCAGGAATCTTTTAGAATCTGCTCCAATTAGCTTGGCCAGTAGGGAGAGGTCACGTGGCACAAACATGGCAGCCTAGGCCGACCATGTGGCTGGCTGGTGGGGAGGGTGATTGCCAAGAAACTGGATGGGTAGCTTTGCAGTGACACGTGTGTCTGGAATCAACAGTCAGAGGATTTAGAGTCCCAGAGCTGGAAAGGCAATTGAGATCATCTGGCCCAGTCGTTCCAATTTTATGTTTAGAGACCGAGGCTCTAAGAAACACCGTGAGCTCCTTGAGGTCACATATGAACTGGAAGCAGAGGCTGATCCAAAAATACCGTTTTCTTCCTACCAGTCCCTATCCAGTGGGCAGGAGCCCGAAAGGGCATGGAGGGGAGCCATAGCTGACCCGGCCACCAAACCACCTCCCAGGAGTCTGTGCGTTTGATGACGTCACAGCCTCATCCTGTCAACAGACTGGACTCCCAGACTCCAGGAAGTATTCAGCCTCCTGGCCCTTTGCGGCCTAACCCCAGCCACCTGTCTAACCAGATTCCACCCGTTCCATCCAGCCAAGCAGGTGTTCCTTCCTCTATACCTTTGCTCAGTGAGTAGTTCCCTTTACCTGGAATGCCCCCTTCTCCCCACCCATGTGAGTTCCACAGACCCTGCCGCAGGCCACTGCCTCTGGGAGGTCTTCCCTAAGGCGTGCCCCTGTCACACCCCCAACTCCCAGTTTCTGTGTCTTTTCCTGTCTCTCAACTCAAAAGACCACTGCCTGCTCCATCCAGGGGGCACATAGTTATATACTGCTGGCTAGTTTCAATTCTCTTATATGTTCTCTCTTGAGCTTAGAAAGCTTGTCTTAACACATTTTGTATCAGCAAAGCACCTAGTGCTGTGCTGGGTGTTTTGAAGGTGCTCAGTAAACATCTGTGGAAGGGAATGAGTGAGTGAGTGACTCAGTAAACGACCAAGAGGATGACTGGAGTGACCGTCAGGTGGGATCCCCTCCTGCCTTCACAGTCGTGTGAGTTGGACCAGCAAAGCCTTCTTGGACCCTGGATTTCCTGGGAAAGGTGGTGAGGGCCCTGGTGTACACCAGTGACCGCAGCCCGTCCTGGAGGACTCACTGGGATGGGTCAGCCAGGAAGCCTCGCCAGCCACTGCCCATTCAGTCTCACCCTGTTATCACTCCCATTTCATCAATGAGGAAACTGAGGCTCAGAGATGGAAGTGACTCCCTGGGAGTCACACAGGCAATCTGTATCTGACTGGGGACTCAGACTGGGGTGAGGCTGACCCCACGGCTCTGACCACCTACCTCATGCACAGGCCATGTGTGGGCCCCAGGGATGCAAATGGGCAGGACACACCCCTGACCTCCAGGAGCTCCTCAGGGGCCTGGTGAGCTATGGCTGGAGACCAGCCCTGAGGACACTATTGAGGTCCCATGTGCCCAACGGGACAGAGGTTAAAACAGGGGTTGTGGGAACTTAAAGGAAAGCCAGAGAAAGCAAGTGACCTCTTTCTCTGCATAGCAAAATCTATAAGGTCCCCTACACCTTCAAAACTTCCCTGTAAGACAGGTGGGATGAGGATAATGAAGCGTGATTTATAGAACAGCAAACAGAGTCAGAGCTGTAAGTGACTGGCCCAAGGGCACGCGGAGACCAGTGGGGGGAACCTTCTTTCCCAGCCTCCTCTCCGACTAACCACTTCTCTTTGCACTGTCCTGCAGGGAAATCCCATTCCGGAGGCTCAGCTCTTGGTTTTCAAACTCACCCTTCTTTATTTGGCTGCCTAGCCTTTGCTTGGGCCATTCCCCCTGCCTGAATGCTTTTCTCCACCTAAACTTTCCAAGGCCCCGGCCTTGCAGGACCCAGCCCAGATCTCACTTCCTCTCAAAACCTCTCCAGGTCTCCTCCAATCTGAATAAACCCCTCCATTCACCCCAAAGAATCTCTCCCTATATCATGCTCTGATTTAATACTTCATTATTTTTTAAGATTATTTTTTAATTGAAGTACTGTTGATTTACAATGTTGTGTTAATTACTGCTGTACAGCAAAGTGATTCAATTATACGTATATATATTCTTTTTTAAATATTCTTTTCCATTATGGTTTATCATAGGATACTGAATATAGTTTTCTGTGCTGTACAGTAGGACCTTGTTGTTTATCCATTCTATATATGAAAGCTTACATCTGCTGACCCCAAACTCCCACTCCATCCCTCCCGCAAACCCCTCCCTTGGCAACCAGCAGTCTGTTCTCTATGCCCATGATTCTGTTTCTGGTTTCATAGATAGGTTAATTAATAGTTCCTTAAATAAGAATACAAGTGCAGAGCACAATATCTGGCACACCTTTGAGGCTCAGACCTTGCTCTCTGGAGTGAAACGGCATTCTGTAAACTCTGGCGGAGTGAAGGTCTGAATGACTGAATGAACATTTCACTGCTGTGGAGAGGATTCATTTCAGTGAGATGGCCTACAAAATCCCCAGCATAGGGACTTCCCTGGTGGCACAGCTGTTAAGAATCCGCTTGCCAATGCAGGGGACACGGGTTCGAGCCCTGGTCCGGGAAGATCCCACATGCCGCGGAGCCACTAAGCCCGTGCGCCACAACGACTGAGCCTGTGCTCTAGAGCCCACGAGCCACAACTATGAGCCCGCGCGCCACAATGAAGAGTAGCCCCGGCTCGCCACAACTAGAGAAAGCCCACATGCAGCAGTGAAGACCCAACGCAGCCAAAAAATAAATTAAAAAAAAAAAGTTTCCAACATGGAGTGGGGCCCTGAGCAGGTGCCTGGAACATGCTCACTGGCATGAATTGGTTTGAAGCAATGCTGTCTCCTAGGCCACACCCGGCCAGCATAATAGACTTCCTGATTGGGGCAAATGCCAACACAAAGGCCCCAGCAGGCCCAGTGCCAGGGAACTGCCAACTGATATGGAGAAAGGAGCAAAGTTTGTGGCCCTACCCACCAACCCTCCGTCCTGCCAGCCATACCTCCCCAACAACCTGGGCCCACAGTTTGGGGAAGAAAAGGAACAAAAATCAGGTTCAGCCAGATGGCCAAGCTGTTCTCTCAAACAGCACCTGTGGAGCCCTGGGGCTGGAGTCAGGAGGTGTGGCTGCAAAGCAGGCCAGGGTGCCTCATGGTTAAGAGCACAGCCTCTGGGTCTAGGTAAAATACTGACCTTGTGGGTACCAGCTGCTATGACCCTGGGCAAGCCCATCTCCCTCTCCAAGGCTCAGATTCCTCACTTAAAAAATGCAAACAATACATTGCCATATGTCAATCTGAAGACAAATACTGACTCGGGACAAGTTTTTTCCTCTTGCACGACATAACGAGAAAAATAATGACAATGAATATACATATATGTATCCGTATCTATAGATCTCTCTCTATGTTATGTAGATAGATTCATAGACATAGATAGTGATGTGGTGATATTTATCACCATAATAGGTTTCCAATTGCCCTCCCTTAAGAAGCATTGGCCTTTATTCTGAGATTATATCTTTCCTCTATTTTTATTATTTTGTGGTTGAAAGGGTTAAGGGCCTTTGTTCTTCCTGTCCACTCACAAGACTCACTCCCTCACCAGCTTCAGAGCTTTATTCAAATGTCTCCTTCTCAAGGACACCTTCCCTGACCCCTGTTTAAAATTACAGCCCAGCGTGGTGTGCCTTATCCACTTCCCTGCCTTGTCTTTCCTCCATGTGGTACTTACCACCATCGGACCTATTATTTATTTCCTGTTTTGGTCCATTGTCTGATTTTCCCCAGGAGGACAGGGATTTTTGTCTATTTCATTCACAGCTATATCACACTAACCCTGAAATAGCGCCTGCCACATAGTGGACCCTCAATAAGTATTTGTCAGATGAATAAACAATTGAATGGATATTTGTTTTTTTAATGTGTTTCCTTGACAAAATTAAAAATGAGCAACTCACTAATTTTTCAGCTCCCAAAATCAGGCATTGGAAAGGAGAGAATTTTACTGCTCTGTGAAATCCTTAAATCACTGAGCAAATCTATATAAAAGTTTTGGTAAAAGTCACCAAATGGTAATAATGATTCCGCTCTTCCTCCTGTGCCCCTCCCCCCATCTCCTCTCCTCCCCTCCCTTCCTCCTCCATCCTTATCTGTCCTCACCAGGACTGTCCCCAGCCCTGCAGAACTCACAGGAACCCTCTGGCCTCTCCATTTGCCTAATTCACTTATTTTCTTTAAAAATCCTGTTTACAGGCCTGGCTTGGGAGAACCAACCAGGCTGTAAACAGGCATGTAATGAAGCCTGGCCCACCTGGGATGGGCCCACCATCCCCACCGACGGAGGGGATGTGCCCAGTTGGAGGCCATGCATCTCCCCTCCAAGTGGGACTCTGGGTTCCCAGGACTCTGGGATTCCCAGTTAAATGTCCCAGCCCACTTCCCAGGTGTCTGCAGGCCTCTCCCCCATTCCATCTTCTCTTGGGTGGCCAGTGGGTGCTGCTTGCTGGGCGGGGGTTGGGGGCACTGTGTGGGCTACTTGCCCCCTTACAGCTCAAGAAAACACGGAGGATGGGAAGGCAGCTGCCATGTTCTGCTGTAAAACTACAGTTAGGCCTAATTCCAGGTCATTAGGAAGCCCTGTCACATTAGGCGGTAAAACACATTTTAGTTGTTCATTAACTTGGTGTATGACTTTTGAAATACGTAGACTATGGTTTGTGATCTGGGGTGAATCTCTGCCTGGAGTGTGCGCTGCTACCCAGTGCCTCCAGCGTGGTCTGGTGGGGGAAAGGAGAGGAAAAAAAACATCAGGTTCTTGGTTTTCTTATTTCCAAGTGAGATCTTGAGACAGTCCCGTAACGCTCTGGACCTCAGTCTCCCCAGCTGCACAGTGACAGCGTCAATGGTCTGGGTGGGGAGAGGAGACCCCCAGGCTTCTCGAAGGAGGGAGTTGGGAGAAGGGAGTGAGCGTGGCAGCCTCCCCCTCACACAGGCGCTTTGAATCTAGGGCCCCTTCACATCACCTTTTCAGCTCAGGAAGCTCGGGCTCACAGGCTTTGGCCAAGGTCACACAGCCAGGAACAGATGGCCAAGGGTCTTTCGCCTTTCCCAGACAAACAGCAATTTAACTTTGAAATGACAAAACAAGGAGACAGAAAGAGAAGGCCCTCCCGTAAGCCCCCTTCAGCACATGCAGGCTTTGCTGGCTGGGCATCTGCATGGCTGCTTGACCTGGCCAGCTGGGGTGGGCAGGAGCCATGTGCCGTCTCCTTCTGACTACTGCTACGGTCCAGTCATCCTGTGACTTCTCAGGAAGGAGACTGATTGATGGGGGTGACCATGTAGGAAATAAAAACTGGCACCAGACGTGCCAACGGATATAAGAGGCTGGGACGGGCTTTCTTGGGAAGTCAGGCTTCCCTGTATGTTTCCCCGGGAGCCCCAAATCTTCGCTAAGTCAATTTCCTATGGAAGGGAGACCTTTGCTCTGCCAGCGCTTCTGTTTAGTTGTTTCTGATGAAAAGACCTGACCCAGAGGTCTCTATCAGACCTGACCTCTCCCCCGTTTAGAACTTCTAAACACTGGTCCCACCTGCTGCTCCAGTTTCCTCTCTTCCCATCTCCACTCCCTGTGCCCTGGGCTCCGCTAATGGCTTGCTGAGCAACTTTTGCTTTTGCACGTGCTTCTTGCCTCGGGATGCCCTTTCCCTCCTTTCTCCAACCAGCCGGCAAGTTCTCATTTGGAAGTCAGCTCAGTCCCTGTCCCCCTGGCCTGGCCCCTCCCAGTTGCCCCCAGGCTGTCTCCTCTTTGCCTCCTGTGTATTGCCCAAGCCCCTGGTGCTTCCTTCTATAAAAGGACTCTATACTGGGGGCTGATTGCTACCTGTCTGTCTCCTAGAGTAACTTAAGTCCCGAGCAACTTGGGGGCAGGGACTGGATTTAATTGTCCTCTCTGTCCTACTAAACAACTCAAGCCTGGAATGCTCGAGGTGCTCAGGAAAGGTCAACTGAGGGCAGGAGCCCCACCCTCTCAAAGGGTGTGCTCTCAGTGTGACCTTATCTGCTATTTACTGACCGAGGACTGATGGGGACAGTTATTATTATCCCCATTTTATCACTCTGGAGGCTGAGAAGCCCTTGACCGTGCTTGTCTCTGGGCACTGGGGCATCTGCAAAGCAGTCCTAGTCTCTCCCCTGCTTGGCTGAGGGCAGGGGAGCCACACAGCACTGGCCACGTGCTGCGCAGCCAAAGTGCAAGGTGGCGGTTGACCGTTTTCTCAACAATCCCCAGACTTTGCCCCAGGGCAAGGAGGAAGGGTGAAATGGGAGCGCTGGGGTGAGGAGGCCAGAGACCCTCCCTCTCCCAGGAACTGGCAGAGGCCCAGGCAGGGGGCATTTCCAGGCAGGAGCTGGGTCCAGCTGGGACACACCAACTCAGGGCTGGAGAGGAGGGGAAAGGTCAGTTGCAAAACGCCATCTGTGGCAGCCTCGCTGAGTCATGTTCCTGATGCCAGTGGGGGACCAAAGTCGGGGGCCGCAGGCTCAAAGCTGCCCGGTTAGCATTGAGCTTGTTGATTCTCTGGCCTTCCACGTCTAATCCTTGCTGGGGCCCTACTAATCTCCTTCTGTAGAGCACAGCTGTTGTTTTGGGGTTTTTTCCCAGCATATCCCCCTTTCTTTGGGTGACAGCACCCCAGTGTTCCGTGGAGACCCGCTTCCCCCTCAGCCGGGGTGAAGTTGGATTCTTTCCTCCTCCCAAACACTAAAGTCTGGTCTCATGGCCCGGGCGTAGCCAATCAGAGCATTCTCTCTTGCCCTTGATTGGCTCTAGGATGGGAACATGGTGGACCCATAACCAGTGAGACTCAGTTCCAAGATATTCACCAGGAATGCTGGGAAAGAGACGTTCCTTTTTTTCCTACAGGGATTGCTAGATGCTTGTAGCAACTAGAGCCTCCGCATGCATGGAGGTCGCCTGAGAATGAGGTCACCCCAGAGACAAGCGGGACCGAGAGAGCGTGCAAGCAGGACACCCAGCCTTGCAGCCATCTGTGAAACTCAAAATGTACCTCTCGCTTTTCAGCTGCGAGAACTAATACTTTCCCCTTTGCTTATGCATGTTTTAAAGTTGGGTTTTTGTCATTTGCAAACAAAAGATTTCTAACACCACCTGGATAATATTTATTCTATCTTCTCTCTGTTTTTACTCTCTAAGTCCTAGCTTAAGCCTTGTCGTTGGCCTTGGTATCCCTACCCTGGATTATTGTACCAGACCACCAACTAATAATGACAATAGGATAACAGTAGTAGTTGAATAACTGCTACCTACGTGCACTTCCTACTTATTACAGTGACCCTGCCAGGTGATATTCTCCTCTTTCTCCTCCTCCTGATGAAGAGACCGAGGGTCAGAGAGATAAAGGACAGTTAGCAAACAGCAGGGCTAAGATTCAGACTCAGATGGTCTGACTCCAAAGTGCATGCTCTTTGACCACAGCCTCATCCTGATTAGTTGAACTCTAGATGGACCTTGTTTCTCCCACACAGATTTTTAGGGTAGGAAGACTTCGGTCCTTTGGAAGCACAGAGCCACGAGTAGCCGGACTGTCAGATATCCTGGACTTCGTGGACGCTTTCTAGGGGCACTGACTCTACTTTTGGCGTATCATTTTTCTTCTGCCTTCGTTTTCCTTTCCCCCAATTTCCATACTTATCTTTAATTTTGCTGCCATGCTCTGACTGGCCAGGCTTGGATGGCCTAACCAGCGCTGGGCAAGCACTGAGGTCAGCTGTGCTCTCTGATTGGGCTGCCTTGGATCATATGCTCTACCCTGAGACTTGATCAGTACCACCCAAACCAGATGGGTGGAAAGGGGGGGAGATGATTCCTCAGGGACCAATCCAGGTGCTATTACCAGAAGGGGTAGCCGCTCCTTCTCACCCGCTGTCCGAGACCTCATCCACACAAAGCAACAATCATTTATTTGGTTTTGAGGCTGCCAAGCCCTCAACCGAACACTTGCAGGACAAAGAGGGGCTGGGCGCAGACTTGTCACTGATCCAGATGGTGAGAAGTTCGCTGTCTGAGAGTAAGGGTACTATGGACGAACCTCTAAGATGTCCTGGGATGAGGTCATAGCCAAGGAAGCATAGAGCACCATGGGGACAATTCATTTCGCTTGGGGATGGGAGAGGGGGCATCGGAGAAGCCATATTGAGGAGCTAACACATGAGCTGGGCTTCAAAGGGTGTGGTTGCTTTCATTAAGAAGGAGTGGTAGGGGAACAGCATTCCTGGCTGAGGGAACAGCATGTGTGGCAGTACAGAGGCATGAGAAATCTGGTGCATCCTGGGAAGAGAGTATAGTTGGGTGACAATGCAAGACAAGGAAGGGGAGGAGGGAAAGTGGGGCTTAGCCTGAGGAATAAAGGGAAACAAAAGCATAAAATCAATCACTATTAGGTAGGGTGATCTTTCTTGGCCTTTTACCTAAACTTTGCTTAGACAGCCCAAGAGGAAGTTGGTACTTCCCCAATCTGCAGTTTCCCTCAGGAGAGGAAGGGTTAATTCAGAACAAGATGAAGAAATGCCTGGGGAGCTGAGTGTGGAAGGGAGAGACCAAGGCAGCCTGAAACTTGAGCAAGGGAAAGGGGGCTGGGGAGGATGGGGGCAGGCCAAGGAAGGGACAGGTCAGTTGCTGAACTCATAAAAACGTCCATGACGAGCCCTGCACTGGACCTGGGGGATACAGAAAGCAGTAAGACAGGGCCCCTAGGCTGGCTGGAGAGACACACAAGGAGGTGGAAAAGACAATAAAGTGGACTGAGTTCTGTGGCTTGGGCTGTGTAGCAAGTGTCTATGGGGAACACCTACCTCAGGCCAGAGACATGGAAAAGGCCTCCTAGAGGAGGTAACATTGGAACTGGGCTTTAAAGGATGAATAGGAGTTTGCTGCCTAGAGATTGAGGAGCTCTCATAATTCCCTTATCCCCCCTTTTATTAAGACTGGCCACACTGTAGCTACTTGGCCAACGTCCGTCCTTTCTGCTGGACCCCTCAGGGACAGAAGCTCTATTTGTCTGGTTCATTGAGTTCTCGCCTAGACCTAAAAGAGTGCCTGACATGGAGTAGCTGCTCAATAATGTGTGTGTGCAGCCTGGGCAAAGGCTCAGCAGACAGTGCAGACAGAGGCAGCAGCAAAAAGTGTGGTTTGGGACAAGGCAGGTAGGACAGGCAGAGTCCAGGGCAGGAATGGACTTGATTGCCCATCTGAGCAGTTTGGATTTTATCTTCTAAACATGGAGGGACATGATCAAATTTGTCTTCACCCATTTATTTGACAAAGACATATGGGGCACCTATTATATGCCAAGTATTGTGTTAGACCCTAGGGACACCATGGCAGCAAGACCAGCTCCTTCCTCACGGGAGCCAACGTTCTTATGGGAAAACAGCAAACTTGTAAACCATTAAGAAATAGCGTATCTTCAGCTAGTGACGAAATGCTAGGTAGAAAAGCAAATATGGGTAAGAGGCTAGAAATTGATGAGAAGCAGCAGGTTCAGTGCCAGATGAGGAATGTGTCAGATACGAGTGCGTTACTGCAAGGAGCCAAGAACCTGGCTCACAGTAGCCTAGTGTGTAGGAGTTTGTATCTTGCAACAGGAAGTCCAAGAGGTAAGCAATCCAGGGCTGGATGGGGACTCAGTGGTGATGTCGAGAAATCATGTTCCTCCATCTTCCCGTTCCATCTAATTAGCTTTATCTCTGATGTTTAACTTTTTTTTTTAATGAAGAGAATGAATTCATGTATTTCATATTTATTTCAAAGTACATAATTAAAAACACTTAAGTTGATGCTTTGCTGACATAAATTTCTCCATCCAGAAAAATTCGGAAAAGTATAATGCTCACAAAAATGACTGGTATGAGTTTTGGGCGTTGGGACATAGGGAAAAGGGCCAAAGCCACAGCTGGGTTGACGTGATCTATGATTGGATGGCACCCATGCGTGTGCAAGGTATTCAGTTCCTATCCTGGGCGAATTCAATGGAAGCAGGTATTCAAAGCCAGAAATGGCCATGAGAGTATAACCCCGGTGTCCCCCTATCTCCCACAAAGAAACGTTTTAGGGAGAGCGTCAGGCTTCCTAAATTTTATAGAATGGGAGATAAGGGATAAGCTGACCACAGCTGACATTTGGTTTACTAAAGGATCATTCTGGGGCGGTGGGGAAGATGGATTTGAGGAGGAAAGTCTGCAAGTCCTGGGACAGATGGGGAAGACTGGATTAGGGCAGGTGACAAGAAAGGAGATGGGGGAGCAGCTTTGAGAACTAAGGGGGAGAATGCTGACATAGTGACAGTTCATGTAGAGCTGAATGAAGGACCACACCGAGGTGAGGGGACCTAAATGCAGCTGCAAGAATCAGTGAGCCACTCCCAAGTCTCTAACAATATCAGGCCCCCTTTTGGAGAGTTGCTTGTAAGAGACAAATTCCAAGATGACTTTCTGAATGCTAAGAAATTACTGAGGTCAGCCTGCCCTTCCTTTATTGGTGGAGCCAGCCGGTCATGGAATCCAAATACTCACTGGGTACTGGGCATTCATTAGTGTCTTGGTAGCCAATAGCAAATCTATTTTAAAACAAGCAAACAAACATGGAGGCAGATCTTTGAGGAGTTTGGGGGAATGCAGACCAGGCAACCCAGCCCTTGGGCCCTAGTCATTGGACACTTGAGTTGGTCACTGATTAGGGGAGATTTTGTTGACAGGTGGTAAAAATTGCTCTAAAAACTTGGGGCCTGGAACCTCCCTGGTGGTGCAGTGGTTAAGAATCCACCTGCCAGTGAAGGGGACACGAGTTCGAGCCCTGGTCCGGGAAGATACCACATGCCACGGAGCAACTAAGCCCCTGAGCCACAACTACTGAGCCTGTGCTCTACAGCCCACCAGGCACAACTACTGAGCCTGCGTGCCGCAACTACTGAAGCCCGTGCGCCTAGAGCCCGTGCTCCACAACAAGAGAAGCCACCGCAATGAGAAGCCCGCGCACCTCAACAAAGAGTAGCCCCCGCTCGGCGCCAACTAGAGAAAGCCCGAGCGCAGCAACGAAGACCCAATGCAGACAAAAATAAATATCTATTTTAAAAATTAGTTCCTAAAAAAACAAAAACAAAAAATCTTGGGGCCAGGAATTTCCTGGTGGTCCAGTTGTTAGGGCTCTGCGCGGTGGTCCAGTTGTTAGGGCTCCGCGCGCTCACTGCCGAGGGCCCAGTTTCGATCCCTGGTCAGGGAACTAAGATCCCACAAGCCGCGTGGTGCAGCCAAAAAATAAAAACAAAACAAAACAAAAAACCAACAAACAAAAATAAACTTGGGGCCGTGTGGGGCCATGAACATCACCTCTTGAGCAAGGAAGGGTGGATGACTGGTCTCAGAAAAGCTCCTTCCCCATAGATTATGATGTTTGTTTGTCTTTAATGTAGCTAGCTGAACTGGTTTCAGGTAATCAAATAGTCCACACTGCCTGGGCCTGGCACTCTTCTAAGTACTGGGGAACAAAACAGAAAAAATCTATCCCCTCAGAATTCTGGTAGGAGGAGACACCCAAAGCCCTAAATAAACAAGTAGTCTCTATATGGTATACTAGTTGTTTCTTTTTGTTCTTCTATGTTAAGCAGTGCTCTTGGAGCTAAATCCATCCTTCACTGCATAATTCACTTGTAAGTCATGCTGTTTTTTTCTTCTTCAACCCTATAGTCAAAAGGAGATTTGGTCCAGACATGTGCCAATCAATCAGCCATAAGCAAAGTTCTGGGTACCTATTTTCCTAAAGTTTCTCATTCCAGTATCTGGGAGAATTAAAGATGGAAGCATTGAAGCCCCAGAGGTGAACTGTCCAAAGATCAGTCGATTGACAAACAAGACCCAGGTTTCCCAATTCACAGGCTGAGGGGGTACAAATTCTCCATTACCTGATGGTAAGACTATTTGTTCTATTCTCCAGACCAAGCTGGTGGCCCAGGGGTTGATATGCACATGTCTCATGGTAAAGACATTATCAAGTGTACTGCTCTTGACAGGTGACAAAGAACTTTCACATTTGTCACCTCACTCCATACGCCACATAGACTTGCTAAATTTAGCTAATGAAGGTACAGGACACCTTAGTTAAATCTGAACACGATATCTGAAACATACTTACACTAAAAAAAATCTTTGTCTATTTGAAATTCAAACTTAACTGGGTGTCTTAGTGCATTAGGGCTGCTATAACAAAATACCAATAGACTAGGTGGCTTAAAGACAAACATTTATTTCTGATAGCTCTGGAGGCTGAGAAGTCTAAGACCAAGACACTGGCAGATTTGGTGTCTGGTTAGAACCCTTTTCTGGGTTCACAGATGGCCATCTTCTCCTGTGTCCTCATGTGGAAAGAACAAGGGAGCTCCCTGGGGTCACTTTTATCAGGACTCATCGCATTCAGGAAGCCTCTGACCTCATGACCTCCCAAAGGCCCCACCTCTTAATACCATCACATTGGGCATTAGGATTTAGCACGTGAATTTTATTTTTTTTTGTGATACGCAGGCCTCTCACTGTTGTGGCCTCTCCCGTTGTGGAGCACAGGCTCCAGACGTGCAGGCTCAGCAGCCATGGCTCACGGGCCCAGCCGCTCCGCGGCATGTGGGATCTTCCCGGACCAGGGCACGAACCCGTATCCCCTGCATCGGCAGGTGGGCTCTCAACCACTACGCCACCAGGGAAGCCCTAGCACATAAATTTTGATGAGACACAAGGATTCAGTTTATAGCACTGGACATTCTGTATTTTTTCTGGCAACCCTAACCCTACACTCCTCAGAGGCAGGCAATATCAGTGTCCCCATCTGATCATTGAGGCTCAGAAAGAAAATTTTCTAAGGTCAATCAACCAAAGCGGTGGCAGAACCTGGCCCCCAGGTTGGCCCCTGGGTGCCATCTTCAAGGCATCAAGGATGCCCTGGGGTGGAGTGTGGTGGTGGTATCGGGGCTTGAAGGGATGAACACTGTAAGGGAAGGTCTTAGAGGGACCAACCAGCATGAGTCGTGGACCCCACGGCCTTCATATTAGAGGGCAGAGAAGAGGGGGTTTCCATTCTTAGTTGTAACATGTTTTCGGGTTTAGTTTACTGCACCAGGGCCTCGGCAACCCAGCCAACAAGGCTGGAAATGCAGGAAGCCATCTGGAGCTGAGTGCTGAGTCATAGGGCCTGGAGAAAAACAAGAACATAGGCAGAGGAGGGGGCGGGGAGCAACCTCCCTGGAGATCGCGGTGGGCACTGGAAATAGAAACTGCTCTCTTTGAAGCATCTGTTAGAAGGTCCAAGATCACCACGCGACTGCAACCCCCTTCCTATTAAGTGCCAACTGAATGTAGAGCTCTGTTCTGTGAGAATGTCAATAAGTCAGGTGGTATAGCAGAAGTTTCTAGTTTTTTGGGGGGTGGTGGTAATGGGTTTTTGTTTTTGTTTTTGTTTTGTTTTTCAAATCCTGGTTCATCCTCTTCTCTTACTACCCGTCAGCCCTTGGACGGTTTACTTAAACTTTCTGACCCTGTTTCATCTTCAGGAATAAGAATCCTCATCTCATTAAGATAGTGTGAGGGTTTCAATGAAATAACATTTTTTACAAGTGTCTTGCCTAGGTTTAGCACACAGTAGATGGTCTGAAAAGGGTAGGTTTTGTTATCAGAGAGACCTAAAAATATCTTCCTGTCAGGTTGGTGTGGGGATTAAATCAGATAACGTATCTTCACTCTCAAGAGAGCGCTGGACCCAGGTCTTAGCAAGAAGTCAGCTAATGACAGAGATTCCTTTCTCCTGGTTTTGCCCCTAGATCCTGAGATGGCTGGTTCTGGTCCCCCTGGGTGCTGTTTAGTAAGGTAAATACACACACAGTGAATTCTTATATGATATATGTTCATTCCATCCACAAATGTGTCCTTTAACATTGTTCATGTCACTGGTTCAGCCTCTGTGGAGGTAGAGACAAATGAAATGAAGATAAACATTCCTATTTTTCCATCGTTTTTAGCAACTGTTCTGTGTCAGGCACTTTGCAAAGTACTTAGTATCGGAGTCTCAGAGCAACTCTTCAGATCGGTACTATTATAATGCCATTTTATAGTTGGGAAAACTGAGGCTCAGAAGGATTCAGTATGTCATCCAAAGGCACAGAGCTAGTAGGTAGCAGAGCCGAGGCTCAATCCCAGGCCTGACTCTTCCAAAGGTCCTGACTATTCTACAATGGACCAGATCCCAGAGGGAGAAAAACCCTCAGTTGGAGATTTCAACTTATTCAGGCACAAAGGTAACTAGACAGCACAGGGCAGTGAGATGATGAAATGCCAGAGGAGAGACTGGCCATCAGAGTAATCACAGTTCTGGGCTGGGAGGGGCTCCCTGAGGGACTTCCTAGAAGTTGGGCGCGGGGAGTAGCACTAGACCTTGAGAAAGGAGATGGAGGAGGGTATAGAGAAAGCAGGTGAGCAAAAGCACACAGGACTTGGCCAGGTATGGGCAGTGTTCAGCGAGAGGCCAGCTGGCCGAGCCCAAGGCGTGTTTTGGAAGCAAAAGGAGGAATATCCAGTTGGGACAGAATCTGGCTGGGGCAGGCTGTCATCGGTTTCCAGAATGATAAACTCCTCAAGCCCAGCTGAAGTGATTTCTAGCCTTAGAGCATCACTGCTTAGAGGATGCCTACAAATCGCGTGCTGGGCCTAGGCGGCAGTGCTCGAAGGTGTACCTGTTGTTGGAAAGGAAGGAGGTTTCTGCAGAGTCAGTAGACATCACCTGTCTTGCCCAGTGGCCTCAACCTTAGGTAAGGAGATAATGACATTCCCTTTGCCTTAAGAGGATTCTGCTAAGAAGAACAAACGCTAAGGGTCATCAAAGCAAACTCAGAGATGGTACAACTTTTCTTCAAGCCAGTCTGGCAATATATATCAAGAGGATGAATGCAAGCCCCCTTTGTTCCCATGATTTTACTGCTAGGAATTAATCCCAGGGAAATGGTCATAGAGGTGTGCAAAACAGTGTGTGTACAAGGACAGTTGCAATAGTATCACTTGCAAACACAAGAATCAGAAATGTACCCCCCCCAAAAAAAAGTAGAGAACAGATTTGTGGTTGCCAAGGGGAAGGGGGAGTGGGGGAGGGATGGATTGGGACTTTGGGGTTAGCAGATGCAAACTATTACATATAGAATGGATAAACAACAAGGTCCTACTGTATAACACAGGGAACTAAATTCAATGTCCTGTGATAAACCATGATGGAAAAGAATATGAAAAAGAATGTATGTGTATTATAACTGAATCACTTTGCTGTACAGCAAAAATTAACACAACCTTGTAAATCAACTATACTTTAGCAAAATAAAGTAAAAAAAAAATGATGATATATCCCTTCAGTGGAATACTACACTGCCATTAAAAGTCATTATGGGGCTTCCCTGGTGGCGCAGTGGTTGAGAGTCCGCCTGCCGATGCAGGGAACATGGGTTCGTGCCCCGGTCCGGGAAGATCCCACGTGCCGCGGAGCGGCTGGGCCCGTGAGCCATGGCCGCCGAGCCTGCGCGTCCGGAGCCTGTGCTCCGCAACGGGAGAGGTCACAATAGTGAGAGGCCCGCGTACCACAAAAAAAAAACAAAATTCATTGTGGTCACACCATATTAAATGAAAATATCAAGTTGCAAAACATTAATATAATATTATCCCAGCTTGAAAGTACATTAATCTAATTCATTCACTTATTAAGTAGTTAATGTGCTGTGTCCCAGGCAATATTCTGGGCACTGTGGGTATGGAGGGGAGCAAATTTAGTGTATTACTTGGGGGAAGTCAGACAACGAGCATATAGACTGTGTTCAGGAATAAACAAGGTAATTCCTGAGAGTAGTACAATGCCACGAAGGAGATATAAGATGGGCGAGTTTAGAGTAACAAGGGAGGGATTATCTGACGAGCTGACATTTTGATTGCCACCTGCATGTTGAAAAACATCTAGTCATGAGGATCTGGGGAAGAGCCTTTCAGGCAGAGCAACAAAGGCCTTGAGGGACAATGCAGTTGGAGTACTAGAAAAAAAAAATAAAGGAAGAGAAGTAGTGTGTGAGTAGGGAGAGAAGAGGTAGGGGAGAGGCAGGCACAGGCAGGATAATGTAGAGTCTGAAAACCAAAGTGAGGTGTTTACAAGGGGTTTGGATTTTATTCTAATTGCAGTGGGATGCTACTGGGTTTTAAGTCAGGCAATGATTATATTTACACTTATATTTATGTAACCAGAAGGAAATACATCAACGGGTTAATAGAGATCATCAAGGGATAGTGGGGTAATGAACAATTTTTTATTTGTTTCTGTGGGTTTTCCTGTAACTCCCAAACTTTGGCAGTTAGAAGCAAACAATAATTTCTCTTAAAAAAAAAAAAATTCACCAGTGTGAGCCAATGGCTGCCAATTATGTGGAACAGCAGTAAGAAAAGACTTTTGCCCACGCCGTCTCATTGGATTTTCGCAATGACCCCGTGAGTTAAGTCAGACCATTTTAATGAGCTCCATTTTACAGGTGAGAAAATTGAGGTTGGAAGGTGCAGAAAATGTTAGAACTGGGACCAGAATCAAGTTTCTACAGCCTTTGCCCAGGTTGGCTGATTTTGCCACATAGCCGAGCCTCTGGGCGGGTCTGCCTTAGATGCAACCAGATACCCAGAGGCCCCAGGAAGAAGTCATGGAATTACTCCTCCTTGCTTGGGGGAGGGTGGGAGGGACCTACAGCCCCCAACTGCAAATGGCTAGTGCAAGAGCACGTGTGTGCAAGAAGAGGGGTCTTGCCCACATGTTAGATGCTCAATAAACATTTGTTAATTAATGAAATAACTTGCTTTCAGGAAAACGCTGCTTACCCTCGGGAAGTGGTTTAGCTGACTTCACAATTCAGTAGCTGCATGATCTTAGGTTAATTTTTCTACCTTCCAAGCCCTGAGTTCTCCTCTGTAAAATGGAGATAAAGTCTGTACTCGTTCACCTCTGTGAAGTGTGGTAGTTGGGGGCAGGCTCTGGAGCCCAGCTGCCTGGGCTTGAATTTACTTCTACCCTGTTCTAGCTATGCCCTTGTGGAGCTGCTTAGCCTCTTAACACCTCAGTTTTCTCATCTGTAAAGTGGGAGTAATAATACTTGTCTCCTAGTGCTGGTGTTAGGACTAAATGAATGGATAGAGAACTTTGAAGAGGTCTCAGCACATAGTATTTGCTCCTTAAATGTCAGACAATGTTAGCATTAGCATTATAGGGAGCTTGCATTAAGGGAGAAGCTTTCAGAAGCACACAGAAGAACTTAGCACAGGGTGCCAAGCAGTAGAAGCTTCTGCTACTGCCTTTCTGCCACCATGCCTACCATTATTACTGCTTCAGTGGTTTTTCATAGGAAACATATAAATTCACTGTCCATCTTTTTGTTTAGAAAGGAGACCCCTTACCCACCAGGAGGGTCCTTTGCCAAGTTAAACAAATAGATCTACTCTCTCCCATCTCAGGAGGTTTCTGTCTGTTCAAGGTCACGGGAAGAATTCCCTGGCATTTTCCAATGTCTGTCTCTAATTCATTTAAGGAGCCACTTTTTACATTTCAGGCTTGACATTTGCTTAATGACATGAATGGAGCCTCCTCCGGTGAGTGGCCTGGGGTCGTGGGACCTCTGACCTCCACCCCTGTTTTCAAGCTTCAGTTATTTGAGGACCACCAATAATTGTGCAACAGCTGTATACCACTGGGTCTAGTCTTTCCCTCATTTTTCTTGAACTTGTCTCACATTTAAAACTCAAAATACATTTATTCAAAAGGGAGATGTACTCATTACCATAAATGGAAAGCCACAAATAGAAGCTACTCATAAAAAGAAATATCATGAAAATAAAGCAGTATTATTGAATTCTAGAGGAATAGGGTTGCCCATTGAAGACTCTGTGCTCTTGAAGCCTGTTTGATTTCCATATAAAAGAGAGATTTGGAGAGGTGTGACAGACCTATTAGTACCACAGTAAGATTGTCTTCTTGGTGTAATAAGAAGGATTGAAAACGATTTAAAGAGGAAAAACTCCCAATCACACGATTCAGTGTTTTTATTTCTCTGTCTCTTCACCTTCTAGAACTTTCTCCTGTCTGCCAGGGGCTCCCTTCTATGCGATTCAGTTCTTTTTTTTTTTTTTTTTCCAATTTATTTATTTATTTTTGGCTGCATTGGGTCTTCATTGCTGCACGCGGGCTTTCTCTAGTTGTGGCGAGCAGGGTCTACTCTTCATTGCAGCGCGCGGGTTTCTCATTGCGGTGGCTTCTCCTTGCGGAGCGTGGGCTTCAGTAGTTGTGGCACGTGGGCTTCAGTAGTTGTGGCACGTGGGCTTCAGTAGTTGTGGCTCGCGGGCTCTAGAGCGCAGGCTCAGTAGTTGTGGTGCTCGGGCTTAGTTGCTCCGCGGCATGTGGGATCTTCCCGGACCAGGGTTCGTACCTGTGTCCCCTGCCTTGGCAGGCGGATTCTTAACCACTTCACCACCAGGGAAGCCCTGATTCAGTTCTTTATTGAGAAAAGCTAAGGAGAGACCAGCCCATCCTCTGCTTCTCACTTGTTAGGTCATTTTAGGAAGATTCTTAGCCCTCTCTGAAGGCTAGGGGGCTGAATTAGAAAAATGTTCTTCTCTGATGATTTCCAGGCCCCCAAAGTATGTTGGATGCCCATCCATGTTTTTTACCTGCTGATGGAGCAGGCGTGGAATCCATCCAGAGGATGGCTTCCTGGAATAGTTCCGGTCTCTGGATCTCCATGAGAAGCCAAGATGTGTGATTCACCACACAGCCACAAATGAATTCACGTTTCCCGGGGGTGGACTCTCTGCATGTTGAACTGAGCGGTTGGATGGCTATGTTTCAACTGAAGAAGGAAGTAGCCAAGACCCCTCTCTGCCCAGCCCAGATCCTCGGAAGAAATGACAAAACGACCTCAGGTTTCATCCCCTTGTTCGGCAGCCCCTGCAAGTGCTTCCTTCCTCAGAGAGCGTGGGAGGAGCTGCTGAGGCATCGCTCCTAAATTATTCCTCTTTTCAGGTCTTCGACCTGCTTCTAAATCGGCTGGGATCTGCCACACCTGTGCTGCATCCAGGGTCCTGACATGCAAGCCCCTCCCGTCTGCTTCCAACCTGCATTTGCCGCCATGGCTGCTGGGACGTCCTTCCTTGAATCCCCTGCTTCTGGCAAGTTTGTTCCCTGGCACATAGTAGGTGTGGAAATGGAATGGAATAAAAGAGTATGTCTTGTGCTGGACTGCCTCTACTGTCCATTTCAACACGTAGTTCTTGAGTGTCAGGGACAAATGGTGCTCAAAGGCTTCCTATATGCCTGGCCCTGGTGGGGTGACCACTGTCTCGATTCGCTGAGGATTTTCCTGGTCCTGGCACTGGAAGACCAGAACTAGGAAACACCTGGGACAAAGGCAAAGCAGGATGGTTGGTCACCCTGATGGATTAGACTACACATGCTCTATCTCTGTGGGACCTCCAGCATAGTGGGAGAGGATGACAGTAAACAAATTATCCCACAAAGACATAAGTAATTACAAGCCATGGTGAATGCAAAAAAGAAGCCAGCCCTGAGCTGAGAGCCCTGTGGGTACAAAGAGGAAAAGGCATAGTTCTGGCCCTGGAGAATCTCCTGGTTGCAGCCAGGAGAGAGAGGGACACACAGCTTATTTAATATCAAGTACCAAGTGCAATGGATCAGAAATCTACCCTCTCTTTTCTCTGTTCACAATGCACTGTTTCTATTTTAATTGCGGTTTCAAGCATCAGAATCCCACTCCGGTAAATTAAATAGATATACATCTATCGAAAGGGTATTACAAGGAAAAGCTGAAAAACTAGGCCTTGGAAGAGAGAGAAACGATTGCTTCTTAGGGAGTTGAGAGAGTAAAAAATATGCCAGAACAAAAGAACATGGCTTGTTCCATTTCCATTAGAAAAATTGTCTTGAGCCATTCTCTGCCCTTGGGTTTCTCTGCCCAATATTCTAATTCCAGGAAGAAAGAATTCAATAGCCAAGCCTGGGTCTCATGACAGCCCCTTGGCTAGGCTAGGGGGGCACCGTGATTAGAAATCCACCAAAGTAGCTTGCGATGGGGGATGGGGCCCAGGGAGTGGGGGGCGGGGGGGGAGGCTGCTAATGGACACCGAAGGGCCAGGATGCTGGGAAGGTGAGGGCTTCAGTCACCTGCTATCTCCTCTTCGCGAGGCGGTCCAGACACTGCCTTCCCTAGGGCTTCCAGCTCTGTGGTCACTGCCTTCCAAGGAGCTCTCTGCTGGACTTATGTCCTTAATATTCTGTTACCATGGACAGCCCCATGCTGACAGCTTCCTTCCCCAGGCACCTTGACCGTGACCACCTTGGAGCATGTGCTGTGTCCTTGGGTACAGGTGGTGCAATTCCTGTAACACTCTGTAAGTGTTGATGAGGACTTTCTGGAGAGTTCTAAGGAGCCCACTGCCCTCCAGCCAAACCAGTCTTCTTTCTGCTTCTTATATACTCAGCCTACTTTGCTATCCCTTCCACCCATTTGCCTGCTTTGCTGACCTCATGGCACAGCAGTTCTCCATCAGGGGCAATTTTACCCTCCAGGGACATTTGGTGACATCTGGAGACAGTTGTGGTTGCCACACTAGAGAGTGGGCTGTCACCAGCATCTTGTGGGTAGAGGCCAGAGATGTTACTAAACATACTAAAATGCACAGGACAGACCCCACAACAAAGAATTATCAGGCCCCAATGCCAAGGGAAAGGAGTCCCGTGGCATGGCTGGATGCCCATGTCTCCGCTCAAAATTTCTCCACTCTAAGAGGCCTTCTCTGACCATCCACCCATTTCTTTCTCTCTCACCCCCTATTGTATTTTCCTAAAATGATTGTGTCTGTATATTCAGCTGCTTGTTTGGGGCCCATCTCCTGTAGGAGGGGGTCAGCCCTAGGAGAGTGGGCCCCCATGGGGCTTATCCCCCACTGCCTGGAGAGCAGCATCTGGCACACTGTGGGTGGCTCAATACAAATGTGTTGAATGAATGTTTAATAAAGGAGAGTGGCCTCAACTTCTCAAATAGCAGAAGTCAGAACACTCAGCTATGAAGCCCGGTTCCTCTAGGGCTGGCCATCTTTGGGTGCATTTGTTTATTTCCCCAGCCAGTTCAAATTCAGCCTTTGGCAAGTTTCTCAGGCCTCCTGGGCCTCAGTTTCTGCATCTGTTAAGTGGGGCTGTGATTATCAGCCCCTTCTTTGCAGAGATGCGGTAGAGATGAAATAAATTAACCCACAAAACACTTAAGAAAATGCCTGACTCAGAAGCACCTCTGTAAATGTTATCTCTCATCATCATGATGATGACTTGGCCAGAGTAGGTGGTGACGATGACAGAACGGGCTCTGGGGCCCTCCCAGAAGATCAGGGGATTAACGCAGCTTGCAAGGCCAAAGCTGTCCCCGCTTGGTTTTGCCAGCTCTTGCTTCATCCATGAAATAACCAGATGAAGCCTTTATCCGTCTCTTGTTTTAGAAGGAGGCCATCAGAAACTGTGGATTTAACGTAGCAGACGGTGCTGTCCTTGAATTATGAAACCAAAGGAGGAAATTAAAGTGCTCTGTCGCAACAGATATGGGCCAGCAGGGGTAGAGGGCAGTGGCTGGGGCACAAAGGAGAGTGGAGAAGGTGTTTTATCAGCTGGACAATGGCTATTCTTGAAGGTAGCTGGAGTCCTAGAATAATATGATTTTATAGCCTAAAATAATTTGAGACTACCTCCTTCATTTTATATAGGCAAAGGAGGCCCAGAGAGGGAAAGTGACCCCCAAGGTCACAGAACCAGTTAGTGGCAGAGCAACCCACACTTCTTGTTTTATTGAACAGGGTTATGTTTTTTGCTGCTCCAGGTCAAGGCCAGGGGCAGCCTCTGTCCCCAGGCATCCTGACTCTGGGCACCTCTGCTCAGCAGAGAAAAGGGCACAAGCACCCCGTGTCTCTTCCCAGCACATCAGGGGGACTATGACTCAGAGTCCTGGAACCCTGTCTGGGTCCTAGAACCTCAGTTTGCTTATCTATAAAATGGGAATAATAATAGGCCCTATCTCACAGGGTCACTGTGAGAATTTGATGAGTTACCATCACATAAAGTATTTAGCCATGGGCTTAGCACATAGTAAATGCTGCATAAAATGTTAGTTCTTATTATGGCCCCAGAACTGACTTTAGGGTCTAAACGTCCTTAGGCTGTGAGCCTCTCAGAGGCAGTGCCCATCTATGGGACATCTTTTGTCCTCTGTGCCTTGCCAGGCTATCGATGCCTGCCAGGGGCTCGGTAAAAGGTAGTGGCTGACGACAGCCCCCTTAGGGACACCCATTTCTCAGTAGGCACCATGAAGCGCCAGAAAATGCTGCCAGCAACGCATGTGACTTTTGTCACTAGTTTAGACTTTAATCCTAAACGGATAAAGCAACCCTCCTGTCCAATGGTGAACTGACCTCGTGATGAGGGCTGTGTTTGTTTTCCTAGCCTTTCTGGCAGCACGGAATCTTTCCCCAACTAGCTGTGGGCTATTTGCATTTAAATTGGTTTTCTCTCATTATAGAAATCTCTTAGGTCAGCTGGAATTTCCATTTTCCTCGGCATCAGTCTGGAAGCTCCGTTTCTTGCTCGAGGGTCCCTCACGCCTTCCTCCCTCTTGCTGACAGTGAGATGTGGTTACGTATTCTCATCGTGGGGACCAGATAGCCTGAGAAAGTCACCCAAATCCCAGACAGGCTTGGCGTGTTCCTCCCAGGAGAAGGTGGGGGCTGGGGGGAAGGGCTGGAGGATACTGGCCCTGCGATTGCAGGAAGGAGACCCTGGGGTGGTTCAGCTTCAGCATCTCGGCCTCATTTTCTCATTTACTCAAAAAACATCGATCGACTAAGCCTGATGCTAGGTGCTTGGAATGCAGAGATAAATAAGACGCACTTACTGCCTCCCAGGAGCTCCCTGTCTAGCAAAGGAGAGGGAAAAGCAAAATAATACAAAAAAAAATCATAACATAGTCAAATAATTGCTTTAATAAGGATCAGAATAGATTCCAGCCAGAGCACAGGATTTCAGATAATGCCCATCATAAACCACAGTCACACACGTGCACACACATGCACACGTGCACACATACACTAGCTAACATGTCTATAGCACTCACCATGTGCCCGGAGATCTTTCTAAGCAGATAATACACGGTCTTTTACTTCGCTTCACTTTATTTTACTTCTCAGATACTGTGTTTTTTACAAATTGAAGGTTTGTGGCAACCCTGTGTCAAGCAAGTCTATGAGTGCCACTTTTCTAATGGCATCGTTTTTTAATTAAGGTGTGTACATTGTTTTCTTAGACACAATGCTGTTGCACACTTAATAGACTACAGTATGGTATAAACATAACTTATATGCGCTGGGTTACCAAAAAATTTGTGTGACTTGCTTTATTGCAATATTTGCTTTATTGTGTTGATCTGGAACCAATCCTGCAATATCTCCAAGGTATGCTTATAAATACATAGATATATATATATTTATACATAATATATAAATATATATTTAGTAGTATATTCATTTAATCTTCATGGAGGCCATAAAGGAAGTGCTATCATTATCATTGTTTTCTACATGAGGAAACTGAGGTACAGAAAGATGAAATCACTTGCCCAAGGTCATTGCTAATCAACTGTAGAGATAGATTTGAACCCAGGCAGTCCAGGTCCAGAGCCTGTGCTATTCATCCTATGTTATAACCACACCTGACATAGAGCGATGTACTTCTGTGTTTTCTAGTCTAGTTCATCTTTTAAGACGTGCTTGTCAAGACCCACTACACCGCTATCCTGACCCATCTATGGGCCGTGGATCATGGTTTGTGAAGATTGAATTGAACTATAGAAGGGGGGCCCAAGTCTGCCTGGGAGAATCAGGGAGGGCAAAACAGGGAGAAGATGCTTGTGGTAGATTTGAAGGATGACTAGAAATGTTCCAGATGGGTGAGAGGAAGAGCAGAGTATTTCACTAAGGATGACTGTGCCAATCCCAAAAGTATAAGCAAGTGTGGAAGTCTAGGTCTGGGGGGCCTCAAATTGCATGACAATGCTCAGGTGTGATGTGGGCTGAGTAGGTGGTGAGCCGTGAGACTGGGAGACCAGCCGAGACCAGACCACGGCAGGCCTTGAATGTCATGTTCATGGGCTCTGTCCTGAGGGCAGGGGGAGCCATGGAGTGGTCGAGCAGGAGAGAAACATAGTTGGTTAGAAGGATCACTCTAGCTCTGGTGTGGAGGGCTGCCTGGACGGGGAGGCAAGGAGACAGTATAATCAATAGAACCAAGAGGTGTAAGAGCCCTACTTGACTGGGTATAATCGATAGGGTTAGGTGGGGGGGTTTTCCTGCAGAGAGGCACGCCTGCTGCCCAATGATGCGCTGTGGAGCTGCATCTACCCAGAGAAGATATCCTTATCTAATTCACCCAGACACCTTACGGGCTGGTGGTGGCTCTCGTGTGATAGTCAAGAGGGGCGGGGACAGGGCTTAACTAAGGCTGTGGCATTTGAGGAAGAGATGGGAGACCAAATGTATGAGATAGAGTGGGGCAAAGTAATCTGGTCTTGGTGATCAACCTGGTGTCAGGGCTGAGGGAGAGAGAGATCGGATGGTGCCCAGTGTACTGGTTGAGCTCAGTCAGCTTTAATCCTGCTTCAATCTAACACCAGGGGTCGGCAAACTTTTCTGTAAAGGACCAGACAGAAAATATTTCAGACTTTGCGAGCCTTGTGATCTCTGTTGCAACTACCGAACCCTGCCATTATAGTGCGAAAACAGCAATAGGCAATACGCAAGTGAATGCGCGTGGCTATGTTCCAATAAAACTTTATTTACAAAAACAGGCTGTGGGCCAGATTTGGCCTGAGAGCTGTCATTTACTGACCCTGCTCTGTGTCATCAGGTGGCCCAAACACCAAGTAAGATGACCAACTAAATGTGCCAGGTGGCTGTTAAGGGAGAGAAAGGCTCACACCTCAGCAGGTACAGATAGACCTTATATATCTCCTTGAATTTTGCCCACCTGATCATAAAAACTCATTTGAAATTGAAGAGTAATTCCATCGTCTAGTCCCTGGAGCCCAGCTCTGGCAGGATGGAGGCTGATGTCTCACTACAGATGCTCATTCTCTGTTACAGTCACAGTGGAGGTCCTGGGCTCATAATTCCATTAAATGCAACGCAACTGAAATACTAGCTCACCTTCATTGAATACTCACTCTACAACAGACACTGGGCTTTACCTAAATGATCTTTAATGCTGACGAAACCTCTGTGAGGTGGGTATGTACTATGATGTATCCCCTTTTACAGATAAGGAGACTGAGGTACAAAGAGGTTCAGTACTCTGAGGCTTGGAACCAGGCAGTCCAATCCCAGAACCTAGGTCCCCAACCACTCTCCAAAACTGATGTCAGAGGCCCACATGGACAACCACGGTCCTGATGGCAAACCCACATGCTAGCCCTAAAACATAGGATAAAGCTGGTCAAACGCTTGGGAATCTTTTGTCCGCTGGCCTGCGTGGCACTCTTATTAAAGACACGCAGTCCAGCAGAGATAAACCCATCTGCTTCCAAACCAAACCAAATCAACAAAGGAAAGCTCTCCAGGATCTCTGTTATTGAGCAAAATGGTTGTCAGAAATGGGTCCAGATGAATAGATTGATATCTGAAGGCACTGCATCTAAGGAGGCGGGGACAGAAAATGAAAGAAGACAGCTGATCTCCATGTGTTCACTCTGCAAATGTCCACAGAGGGCTTTGTGGTTCCCCGTCCCTGCCCTCCTGGAGGGCACTGGCTGGGAGGGAGCCAGACACAGAGCGGACCGTTCAAATGCCCTGGACGTCATGCACGGTGGGGTGAATCCAGGGTAGGCTAGGGACACAGAGCAGGGACGTCTGTCTTAGCCTGAGCAGAGGCACCTAGAGCCCAGCCCAGACGATCTGGGGCTGGAGTGGTGGTGAGGGGTATTCCAGGGGAGGGAACAGCATGTTCCAAGGCAAGGGGGTTTGAGGTCTTGCTGGAGTGAGGGGATCACGTAGAAGGGATGTGGTTGGACATGTGGGAAAGCTGGCCCCCGGCAGTTGGCCTGGACCACTCTGGGCTGGAGGCTGCCTCAGTCTCAGCTCCTTTCTGCAACTAGAACAACCTCGGAGTTCTAGATGATACGCAAATTGCTTGCCAGGAATATGGTGATGCCAAGAACACTCTGCATCTTGAAGTCGTGAAAACAAATGATAGTAAATCACTTCTATCACATCGTCCATTTCACCCTCACTTCCGGAGGCCATGTCTTGCCTACACTCACTGACAGTTTGAAAGTGGGCAGGTATTCATAGTTCCGTCACCCCTGTTGCACTAGCCAAAATATTAACAGCTCTCGTTTGGGGGGCCCTCACGGTGGCTAGCAGTGAGCTAAGTGCTTTCAAAATAATAGCCTATTTAACGGAGAAGCAATCTGAGGCTCAGAGAGGCATCATAACTTGCTGAAGGTCATACGTTAGGAAGAGAATAGAGCCAGGATCCAAACACGCATCTGCCTGACCTCCGAGCCCGGAGTCTTCCCGCTCGGCCTCTCTGCTTCGACATCATAGGATTTAAGGACTCTGTGGATTTCTGAGAGCATTTTCATCTATTATTATATCTGCTCCTCCAAAGAACCTTCTGAATATAGCAGGTAAAGAACCCTGGCTCAGAGAGGTAAAGTGTCCTCCCCAAGGTCACGCAGCTTTTGAAGGGCACAACTGGAAACTTGAAGAGAGCTCTTACCATTCCAAAGCCAAAGCTCTATCTCCTTTATCATGGCTCCCAAGTCCAGAAAGAAGATGGACAGCTACTGTTCCACCCCTGGATGTTTCTTATTTTAAAAAAAACAACCCAAACTCATGTTCTTTCAATCTCTACATTGACAGGTATTCATCAAGCAATCAAAAGACAAATACCTAGGAGAGCAGAATGTGTAGATCGCAGCAGCATGACCTCATAAGGAGCAGATTGTGCCAAGCAAATCTAATTTCCTCTGGCAGAGCGGCAGCCTGGGAGATAAGGCGAAAGGCACCGACGCTGTCGTTTCCCCGGTTCTGAAGCACAAGTTAGATTAGCTCCACAGAAACACCTGGGGGGCGGGGAGGGGGGCAGCTCACCCCACACACACCCACAGAGGCACGCACACATGCACAGTCACTCACAGACACCAACACACACACACACACACACACACACACACACACACACACACTTCTCCAAAGACATGCAAATCGAGAGATGCCCACAGATGCATAGGCACAGACACACATCCATCCACACATCCCCAATTCAGACACACACAGTCACTTGAATACACACGCACACACGGAGACACACATAAATACAGACACATGCAGAGATATAGAGTCGCACAGAGAGAGACATACACAAGTACGCATACACACATACCTGCATGCCTCCCCTCCTCATGCAAACACACAGACACAGAGGTACATGCACACGTTCATACATGCACAGAAATAGAGGCACACACAGACGGTCACAGACATACATCCACACACGGAGACGCACCCAGCATCCCCTTGCTGCCAGCAGGAGCCTACTCTTCTCAAAGCCCTCCTCTGTAGCCCTCAGATTACATCCTTCCCAAATTGGAGCCTCTGAAAACTGAATACCTCTTGGTGTCTGTGCATATTCTCGACCCTGCCTCGCTGGATGTCTTGATCCAGAAACTTGAAACACACCCTGGCGGCTGTGTGCTGTTGAGAAAGATTGCGGACTTTGGAGTCAGGCTGGTCTGTGTTCCAGCTGAGGCTCTGCCAGTCAGTAGGTGTGGGAACCTGGGAAGGTCTCTTCACCTTTCTGAGCTTCAGTTTTCTCATCTGCAGAAAGGGCTGATAATCCCTGTGATGAGCCCGTTGCACTGGAGCCCCTTGAAGTTCTGGCATTCAGCAAGGACTTGTCTGTGCCAAGTATTTTCCTTATTTGAATGTCTGTCTTCCTCCCCAGGCTGGAGGCACCTTGTGGGCAGGGGTCTTTACTGTTTCTACCCAAGTCAGTTCCCAGGGCTTAGCAGCGTCTGCCAAGCACATCGTAGGTACTCAGCAAATATTTGTGAAATGGATCAAACAAGTCTGTATCCTTAGTTCCTAGCGAGGGCTGGGCACAAAGTATGTGCTCAATTACAGTTAAAGTGTGTTGAGAAAAGCAATACACGGAAGTATAATCGCAACCATGGACCAAGATCTAACTATATGCCAGACATGCCCTTTACCGCATTCCACACTCTCCTGGAAACAGGCATTCATTCGTAGATGAGGAAACTGAGATCCAAAGAAGTTAAATAATTCACCCAAGGTTACCCGGCTTCCTGGGGGTGGCAGTTCAAACTCAGGAATCTGTTGAACACACACTCAAAACCTAACTCTAGTCTCCGCGAATAAACATTTTCCCCTGGTGACACAACTCAACTGATGATGTCTACAGCCAACTCGGCTTCAGTTACAATGTGGAGTAACTCTTTAAGTGAATCATTACCTTCAATCCCGGGTTGACTTCTCAGCATCCAGCATCTGTCTGGCGCATCTTCCATATGGTCATGGTTGCATTATGAAAGTATCACACCCCCAAACTCCTGATGTCTGCATTTCTCCTCGGTCCCTCTCAGCTAACAGCCATCCATCCATCCATCCATCCATCAATTGATCTATCTATCTATCAATCTGTCATCTATCACCTGACCATTTTCCATTTAAGGCCCATCCTGTCCCCAGATGTTTCGCTTCCATGTCCACATAAACCACACAGTCCCACCCTGCATCTGTCAAATCTGTTTTCCTCTCTCTTGCATTGGTACAATCCGTGGGTTTAAAACTCAACCAACCAGTAGGCCAATTAAGCTACTTTGCATAACAACCACATTTGGCAGTAATTGATGGTGCATAGTTAAGCACCTTGCAGATCCTGAAAGGTTGCTACACTTGCATCAGCCTTGCTTCTGCACACCTCAGACAGGCTCAAATCCCCACCACCAGCCCCCACCAATTTCCCTGAAAAAAAAAAAAAAAAAAGGAGGATTTCTTGAAGGATCTCTGCCTCTGTCCAGGTGCTGTGCAAAATGGAAACAGCCACAGGGCACGGAGGCCATAATTACCCCTCCCCACAAGGGAAAATTAAAACGTCCAAAGATAGTGGCCACCTCGCAGGCAGGGGGCCAGGGCAGGCAGCAGTGACTCATCGGCTGCGCCAGGCAGACGCTCGGCCCCTGCAAGCAGGCTCCATGCTTACTCACAGCTTTGCCAGGCATACGATCAGAACAGAGCCATCTGAGGGCGAGGGAGGTTCTATTTCTGATAGCTTGAACCCTAACATGATGCAGGTGGGTTTTTTTTTTTAACATCTTTTTTGGAGTATAATTGCTTTACAGTGGTGTGTTAGCTTCTGAACCTAGGGGCAGGACAGGAATAAAGACGCAGACATAGAGAATGGACTTGAGGACAAGGGGAGGGGGGAAGGGTATGCAGGTGGGTTTTAAGACTTTTCTTTTAAGTCACTCTCTTGCTTCCCAGTTTTGGCTCTATTCATTGGGATAGCCCTTGTGAACAGAATAGATCTTTAAAATATATATAGTATATAGATTAGCCAAGCAACCTATATTTTCCCTACCCTTGCCACCTCAAATCCCTCTCCCCCTCTCTCCCTCAGCATCCGAATGAAATTCTACCACGATCAGTTCATTTCATGGGATTGAACTTGGTCCTCGGTAAGGGGAGCGGTTATTCGTTAAAACAGCAACTTCTGCTTGTATAGAGCAGATGGGTGGGAAGGAAGGGATGCGAACACAGCAAAGGAGAGAGCCACTGTGGGCTGGGAACAGTGCCAGGCACTTTACAAAAGTCATCTCCTCAAACACTCACAGTACCCGACTGTCTCCGTTTTAGAGACGCTGAAAGGGACATTCAAAGAGGGGAAGTGACCTACTGAGCACTTGCCGAAAGACCAGGATGCAGGTTTCTTTGGCTCCAAAGGCTACACTCTCCCCTTGTATCCCCATCACCTCCCGAATGTTTTATAGTCTTACTAAAATGCTGCTAGACACACTGCACTTTGTCCACCTTGGGATGAGAAATAAATGACATCTCAAGTGCCAATGCTGATACACTGGTGGAACCAGGAAAATGTAATGTTTCCTGGAAAACTGGTCTATTTCACCGAAACATTGAAGTTGAGGACACAGCACGCATCTGCTAGCAGGAGGGATCAGTAGAAAGACCAGAAGTCCAGAGGATGGTGGAGCAGAAAGCAAGCAAGCACCTGGGTCCCTGCTGGGATGGCTGAGCCCCTGAAAGCAGCCCTGGGACTCCCTTCTTCAGTGAATCCTAACATCTGTATTCATTTGGGCCACGGGTGCATGTTATGGTTATCTGCTGTTGAAGCATCCTAGTTGACCACGGTCCATAGCAACTATTAGAAAGTATTGGAGGCCTTCTCTGGTGGCACAGTGGATAAGGATCCGCCTGCCAATGCAGGGGACACAGGTTCGTTCTCTGGTCTGGGAAGATCCCACGTGCCGTGGAGCAACTAAGCCCGTGCACCACAACTACTGAGCCTGCGCTCTAGAGCCCGTGAGCCACAACTACTGAAACCCACGCGCCTAGAGCCCGTGCTCCGCAACGAGAGAAGCCACCGCATTGAGAAGTCCGCGCACCGCAATGAAGAGTAGCCCCCGCTCACCTCATCTAGAGAGAGCCCACGTGTCCCAACGAAGACCCAACGCAGCCAAAAATAAATTAATTAATTAAAGTACTGGAGTTCTGAGGCTGCCTCTCTGACATACTTCTGACATGAGTTTTTCTGCTCTAGAGCTTTCTGCCGAGAAGCTTCCTTATCCACAGGGTCCTAACTCCAAACTGGACTTCAGACTAAACGAATTCCCGCCTCTTCACCACCCTTGGGGTTGCCATCTTGCCAACTCGGTAAATGGCACCATCAGAGGTTGTGGAGTCGTCCTGAACTCTTGGCTCTCCATGTCCCCACATCCCCTCAGTTACCAAGTCCGGGTGGCCCTGCCCTCTAGTCTCCAGGGAATTGGTCCCCTGCTCGCCTTGCCTATATACCCACTGCAGCCCTGTCTTTCCTTGTCCAGGTGGCTGGTACCCTGACTCTAGCCCATCCTCCACCCCAGCTCAGAGAGAACATTCTAAAGCACAAAGCTGGCCGCCTCGCCGCATTGCTTAAAAATCCTCTCATGGATCTACATTTCCTGAAGATAAAATCCAAATGTCTAGACCTGACATCTAAGACCTTTTGTTACCAGATCCCTGCTCACTCCTCCAACCTTATCTACAGCTGCTCCCCAAGGCACAACCTGCATTCTGTTCAAACAGGCGGCAGCCACCCAGAGGCCCGTCTCCATTCCTCCCCACCTTTAACCAGGCTCTTCCCTTGACTGAACGGCCCCTTCCTTGATTATCTCTCTCATTCTTCAGCTCAGCTCTGGCCTCCCAGGCCCACCCCCTCCCATCTGGTCAGCCCAGATGGGGCGCCTCCTCTTGTCCTCTACACCCTCTGGCGTCACTTATCACCTGGTGTCAGGAGGCTTTCTTGGCTTTGGGGTTTTTAAGACGAGATTCTCAGGAGATTGGAAAGATCTCATGGCTTAGTTAAAAACATTTGGAGGAAGAGATGAGCAGAGCAAGGTGCTCCCCACTCCCCTGTTGGCCAGAAAAATGTCCCCTGTACAGAAAAGGACTAGGAAGGGGAGGAATGAGAAAGTTGCTGTCCCGGCTAAAAAGGGCTGCATGCTCTGCTCCCAGGGCCAGGTGTGGGGACAAAGACAAATTTCCCAGAGGGACAACCTGTGCAGTCTCCAAGCAGAAGGGAAGGAGGACCCCCAGGGAGGAAGGAAAGCCCAAAAGAGCAGAAGTGTCCATATGGCATGTAGGCGATTGGGAACTTAGACATCTCAGAGTTTCCCACAATCCTGTGAGGCATAAGAAGTAATACAACGACTCCTGTGAGCCCCGTAATGTCACGGAGGTAACAGGGTCACCTGATCTGAGACAGGGCACAAACATGGTGACCTGAATTGACCAATGGCTGAAAGATAAATGCCACTGAAACTGACATCGATGACCGGTGGCCTCCCTCCCATCACCTTTGCACACCAAGCATAGATATGATTGCCGGGGAATGGAGGGGATGGATTGACTCTGACTCAGTTGTGATCCAACCCGGCAAAATGGAGGCTCAAAATAGAAACTGAACTTAGTTCGGTATAATAAAGAAATACCTATTTTCTATTTATCCCACGCCTGAGTTTGTAGACTGAAAATCATACCCATTACAAGTGAATGAAGCAATGAATACAGTTGATAAAAGAAGCTTCGCCAGAAAAACACATGTATTCAGAGCTGGGTCCTGACCTGACATAGGGGTCCGTCTCTTTCCCCTATTTGACTTCTGGGGCAGCCCAGTATGAGATGTCAAGAATCTGTGAGCTAGGGACTTCCCTGGTGGTCCAGTGGGTGGAACTCCATGCTCCCAATGTGGGGGGCCCGGGCTCGATCCCTGGTCGGGGGAACTAGATCCCACATGCATGCCTCCAGTAAGAGTTCGCATGCCGCAACTCAACATGTTGCAGCGAAGGTCCTGCATGCCAAAATAAATAAATGCTAAAAATAAAAATAATAATAATCTGTGAGCTAGATCCAAAGTCTGTCTGCTTGATGATTCCAGCTACAGCTAAAGGGTCCCAATACAGCAAACCTCATAACAGAGAGAATTGAATGGTCAGAGTCCAGGCTTCTGCTTGAAGTTAACCTCCTGGGCTACCCAGGGCTGAGTGATGGCACCCCTTCTTCCTGTGACTCAGGAGAAGGGTGGTCAGGAGAGGCTTCTCTGCAAAAATGAGGCTGGAGAAGAAATCTGAAATTAGGCAGTGAGGAAGGGAAGAGCTACCAAGCAGACAGAACTGTACGTGCAAAGGCCCTGTGGTAGAAAGGAGCTGGGCTTGTTCATGGAAGGAAATAGACTCCTATGTCAGGAACCCAGAGAGAGAAGGTGAGTGATGAAGCAGGACATTGATTGGTGCTTCTAAAACGTTCCCCCCTCCCTCCCCTTTAGTTGGGCTGGACCTAGTAACTTGTTTATAACAAATAGAATAAGATAGCAATGGGATGCCACCTCCAAGATTAGGTTATAAAAGACCTCTTGCTCCCACTCTGTCTCTGGTTTTCTCACTTGCTTGTTCTGATGAAGCAAGCTGCCATATTGTAAGCTGCCCTACGGAGAAGCCCTCGTGGCAAGAAACTGAGGAAGCTTCCGGCCAACAGCCAGCAAGGAGCTAAATCCTGCCAACAACCGCATGAGTGAGCTTGGAAGCAGATCGACCCTGAGTTGAGCCTTGAAATGACTGCAGCCTCATCGGATAACTTGGTTGCAGCCTTGTGAGAAGCCCTGAGCCAGAGGACCCCAGCTTCTCACAGAGGACACCCACATTCCTGACCCACAGGAACTGTGATATAACAAACCCGTGTTGTTTTCTGAGTCACTAAGTTTGGGGGTCATTTGTTACACAGTGATAGAGAACTAATGCAGCAGATAAGGTAGGTGGGTGGGAGATAATGCAAAATATTTTCGATTTCAGTGGTCAGTCTTAGGGTTTTTAGCAAATTCTCCACATGGAACTTGTGTGTAATTCACCTAAGCTTCTGACTCTGAACCTTTCTGATTCATTAAATCTAGGTAGCATTTGAAGTTGGATGTAAGCAAATGCTAGATTTTCTTACATGGAAGCAGTAGGGGGCAACAGGAGGTTGGAAGGGAGACAGGAACTCACCTTTGCTGACAACCTATGGAGGACCAGGTTCTCAAAATGCTTTTGGTTCCTGGGGAAATATTCCCAGCGTTGACCTAGGCAGCCCTTTCCAGTGAAATTGAAGAAGCTTTGAATTGGCTATGGAAGGGACAACATTCTCCCATTTCTCCTTATTAATAGAACCCCTATATTATTGGGGGTTCCACTCACCCAGTCCATTTCCCAGCCTCCCTGGCTGTAGGGTGAGCCAATAAGCTATACGCAGAAATCATTGGATGGAGTTTCTGGTAGGTTTTTGTTTGTTTGTTTGTTTGTTTTTGAAAATTTTAAATGCTGACTCATCTGAGAGGTGCACACTCTTATACTTCTCTTTCTCCTTGCTGGTGCCTGGAATGGTGGCATGATGGCTGGTGCTCCGGCAGCATTTATGACCATGCAATGACCTTCACAGTGGAAGCCACACTGTAAGTATAGCGGAACCAAAAAATGGAAGGAGCCTTGGCTCCTTGGGGGGAACTGCTAGGGAGCCACCATTCCAGTCCTCAACTGTTTGCAGTTCCCTATGAGTGAAAAATAAACCTTTATCTTGTTTAAGCCACTATTATCTAGGTTTTCTGTTACAGGGAGCTGAAAAACCAGTCAGTCCTAAGTGATATACGTGCATTCTAAGTAAGGTATTTAAGCAGGATTTGGGGATTTCACTTTTAAATTGCCAAGATTCCAGACGCTCAGAGAAAGATTTTCCTTTATGCCCCTCTTGGTTACAAAGTTATTAGTATGCTCTCCAGAGGAGAGGGGGACTAAAATTTCCTGAGCTTTACTCCATGCAGGGTAGTCTACCCATTATTTGTACTTACCTCACAGTGTATTTGTGAGATGGGATTATCATCCCATTTCACAGACGAGGAATTGGAGGCTCAGACAGATTATATCACCATCCAAGGAACACAGCTAGGCTTTGAACCTGGAGCTGTCTGACCCCAGAGCCCATACTTTTTCTGTTGCTTTCCGACTGTCTCCCAGGTCTAGAACTCTGAGTCCCAGTTCAGGCAGAAGGTGGGGTCAGTCAGACCTTTCTGAGGTCCCTGGATCAGGCTGCCCAGCCCTCACCCAAATCTTCCAATTGCAGCCACTGACTGAAGGCTTCTCCGCTGCAAGGTGACTAAAGCAGACGGCCCAGCTGGTCCTCTCCCTAACTCACTGTCATCCTGTTTACTGGCCATCTGGCCCTCATCTCTGTGATTCTCTGACTGTCTCTCCTCAAGGACCCTCTTAAAGGGACAGAGGCCCTCCTTGGTTTCATAGAGGACCTCCATTCCTAAGCAAATACCTGCCCAACCTTGACCAGGGCAAGCCTGACAAAGAAAAGGCCAAAACATCAGGGATTTCTGGTAGCAACACAAGTCTATTTCTAACCTCAGATTACAGCATTCAAAAGGATTACCTGTTCTAAGCAAACACACTCCCACTCCAGGGCAGGAATGAGATCAGAGCCACCTGACTCCTTGGCAGGATCCAAATATTCTCCATCGAAACTTGCTTTATACCCTGTTCGAAACTCCTCTGTCTATCCCAGGAGAGACTGGAAATACACTCTTTCTAGGAGCTGTTGGAAAATTAACCCACATTAGGAGAGACCTAGGTGATGCTGAATTGGGGACAGGAAGGTCCATTTGAAAGAAAAAAAAAAAACATGTTCTTTGTAACCAGGACAAGGCTAAACATGCCTTCTCTCCATTGGTCCAAATCTATGCCAGCCTCCCACTGGCATCCGTGGGTGTGCTGAGAACAAGCTATGGATTTCTATAGAGACCGTCACCATGGCACTAGGGGCCTTATTGTGCTATTTCAAGAGGGAAAATAATCAAAAGGTCAAAGGAAGAAAATCTACCATAGAGCTTTTCAAACTACAAATATTTATTAATGCTTTAGTGAGTGCCTGGCACCACATTTGATGCCGGCCAGAGCAAGATGGGCTGGGAGAGATGACCTGTCTTGCAGCCCCCAGGAGTTAAGCACAAGGCTGGGCACTGCCCATCCGTCATCTGATTTCTTTCTCACGACAACCTCAAAACGGCAACAGTGTAATCCTCATTTTGTCAACTGGGGAAAAATGAAGTTAAGTAACTGGCCCGCGGGCATCTGGGATTTGCAATCAGGACTGTGATACTGGACCAGACCGAATCCCAGTAGAGGGTCCGCTCGTGGGTGGGGGGATTCTGTATGGAAGTACTGCTTGGTCTGTTTACGGAGACATGGGGTGAATTAGGAAGCCGACGGGGTAGGAATCAAGATGGTGGAGTAGTATGTGGAGCTCACCCCCTCCCATAAATACATCAAAAAATACATCTACAGGGCTTCCCTGGTGGCGCAGTGGTTGAGAGTCCGCCTGCCGATGCAGGGGACACGGGTTCGTGCCCCGGTCTGGGAGGATCCCACGTGCCGCGGTAGCGGCTGGGCCCGTGAGCCATGGCCGCTGAGCCTGCGCGTCCGGAGCCTGTGCTCCGCAACGGGAGAGGCCACAGCAGTGAGAGGCCCGCATACCGCAAAACAAACAAACAAAAAACATCTACAAGTGGAATGATTCGCACAGAACATCTACTAAACGCTGGCAGAAGACCTCAGAGTTCCAAAAGGGCAAGAAAACCTCCATGTGACTGGGTAGGACAAAAGAAAAAAGGAAAAAAAAAAAGAGAGAGAGAGAGAGAGAGATAGGGAGCCGACAGGGATGCTGAGGCAGCTGGGAAGATCACGGACAGAGTCTCATACCTTCTGTTGGCCTGAGGGGTAAGGAAAGAAAACAGTGTTACCAGCCCAGTGGGGACACTGCAGGGGAGAAAGGGACCCTGGGCTTGCAGCTGGGCAGAGAGTGGATGGGAGGGGGGTGGCAAATGGAGAGCCACCAGCACAGGGACGCCTGCTAACCACACCTGGAGCACGCTCTCCCCCCCGGGTGATGCTGAGCCCCATCCAAGCAGCCGAGGATGGAAGGGGGATGCTTCATTGCAGAAACTGGCCATTTGCTGCACTAATCCTGGTGAACAACCACCAAACCCAGTGGCTTACACTAACAAGCATTTTTTTCTTGCTCATGCATCTGAGGACAAACTATGCCCCTGCTGGGGTCGCCTGGGCCGGGCTCCAGGCTCCAGGGTGAGTTGGGTCTGCGCCACTTGCTCCTTATCCCATGTGGACCAGGAGACATGATTTTCTCATCTCAGATGACAGGCATACAGAAGACCAGACCTCACAAGCACACCGAGACACTCTGCTCACCTCGTGTCCCATATCCCATAGCAGCGCAAGTCTCTTGACCAAGCCCAACTGTGGTGCCATGGGGAGATAAAGCTACCTGACTGAGGAGCACTGAAAACCCAGGAGGTGAAGGGTACGATGTATAATCCTGTTCTATGGGAATGAAGAACTAGAAGCAATATTTTAATCTACCATGTTCCCCAAAGGAAAATAAAAATGTTAATACCAAAAGAGGAACAGAGGTAGATTCAAAACCACAGTGGTCTCATGCAATGTTCATTTGGACAAGCTGGAGAAGCTTGGGGGGATGAGAGTATGTTTGCTGGATTCCTTGGGTCAAGATTCAAAAGTCAGTGAGTTGGTAGAGGCCGGAGAGGGGCAGGTCTCTAGCAGAAACGTCAGGACTCTGAGCTCAGCAGTGTCCTATTCATGACGTTGATGAACGTCATGACGATTAAATTCCGGAAGTTACAAAGTTAGGGGTCACAGCCCAACCTAGGGTCCTGAGATACTCGGAACCCTAAAATGTTGTGAATGGCATGTATGAGAGACTGAATCCAATCACATGATGTTCACAGGGTAGTTCCAGGTCCTGCCCGTTACGACTCAAAACTTGACCACGGGGATACCAAACTGGGGGTTTTCACTTAATTCTGTGTTTCTTAGTACAGCCCCTCTCTGAGCCTCAGCTGTCTCATCTGCAAATGGAGCTGATAAGACCTGCGCTGGAGAGATGGGGTGAAGTTTGGGAACAGCACTGTACGGGAATTGAGCCTGGAATCCAGGAGGTGCTCCAAGCACGTGGGTGCCTGCACACTTGGCCTGAGCAGCAGCAGCAGGTGTGCCTGTCAGCTAGGGGTTCTAGTTGACTCAAAGATGATGCTGTGCTGGGTGTGCCCAGCAGGAAGGCTGAGAGCAAGTGCTCACTATGGCAGGTGAGAAGCCGGTCACAACGCTCCTTAGCCCTCATCTGCAGTGGCCCATTCGACTTCAGGTATCTTGCTTAGAAGGGGACTTTGATGAAGGCTAGTAGGTCTAGGAAGTGTCCCAGGAAAGGGACAGGAACTCAACATTCTTTCTAAGAAGAAGATGGAAGGAATCAGGGATCTTGAGTGAGGACAGAGTCACGATGCCCAACATTTGCCAGAGAGAAGTTGAATGGAGTGACTTCTATTTGGGGAATGCTGCAAGCAAGGCTGGATCCAAGGTTGGAGCTGTTGGATGCAGATGGCAGGCTGTGGATTTGGGCTCAAAGTAGGGAGGGACTTTGAACCCATCAGAGTGGCCTGAGTTTGGAATGCACGGCCTTATCACAGGGCTTGGGTCAGACGCGTCTTGTTCAAATCCTGGCTTAGCTCCTTACTCCCTGTGTGACCTTCGGCAAACGCTCCATTTCTCTGGCCTCTGCCTGGGTCAGAGTCTTGGTCACATAAAATGCTAAGGAAGGGGTAACAGATGGCAAAGGTTCTCTGATTCTGCCTGCCGGTAAGAATCACCTCTTCCTCCAGAACCAGAGGGGAGGCAGAAGCCATATGAGGGGAAATATTGACACCCCCCTTGGGACCGGGGGAGCGTGAGACAATGTGAGGGTCATTGTCTATTGCCCCCTTCCCAGTAGAATGGCAATCTCTCAGGAGAGAGGAAGGATGAGGGCACTGTTTGACTTTCTGGGCTATCCCCCCAGGACCTAGCACTAGACCTGACATAATGGCGACTTTGATCAACATTGGAAGGAAAGAAAGAAAGAATTTGGGAGGGAAGGAGGGATAAAGGAGAACATTCTATGTGCTCAGCGCTCCTCCCTTACAGAATCTTATCTTCCCAAGAACCTAATAAATTAGGAATTATTATCCCCCACTTTCCAAATAAGTACAAATTGGACTCAGCAAATTGCCTTTTGCAATTTATGAGACCTTGGGCAAGTTACTTAACTTCTCTGTGCCTCAGTTTCCTCATCTGAAAAATGGAGGTAATAATAATGTCATCTAGCTCATAGAATTGCTGTATGAGTACTCTGTGTTAAACCTTGACTAAACCCAGTGTCTGACTGGAAGATTTTTTTTTCCTTCCATGCCATTCACCTCTACAAATATTTAAGTGCTTCTATCACCGTCATCAGTGCCTGATATATAAATTAATTTTCTTTCCCAGGTTGATGGCTGAGCACAATTTTGGTAAGCCACAGCTGTCCACGTAGCTCTAAGGCGGATTATTTTGGAGGATGGTGAAAATGTGGCACACAGCAAAGGAGGGAAAATCACTATCATAAAATAGCGTCAAAGCAATAAATGCAGATCATGGGATTCATGAGGACGACAACCCAACAGTGTCCATGAATATTCGATCAGGAGTGTGGTCTGGAATTTGCAGGCAGGCTCTGTGGTTCGGGCTTGCAAGCAATGCACATGCAGGAATGAAACTGACTCCTGCACCTGGGCAGCCCTCCCAGCTGCAATTTCTGCCTTGCCAACTCGAAGCAGGTGGTGTGTCAACCAAAGGGACCAAGGGCCACCCGCCCAGAGTGCCCCACGTGGCCAGCGGCTCCCCTGGCACTGATCTGAGCTGATGCCATTAGCAAGGGCCAAAAGCCACTTGGCCTGCTAGGGAAGAGCTGGGCTAGAGTGAACCGATCTCCAAGCCCCAAGCTGTCCTCCAGCCCCTCTCAGGGACAGGTCTGGGAGCAGGTCAGGTTTCTGGCTGCTGTGGCCTCTCTAAGCAGATCCCGTTACACTGCAGCAATGCCTGCCTAAGCCAGGGACACTCAGTTGGGGGAGGTCAGCCTTTGGCTCTGTGGAACCTGGGGTGAGGGCCATTCGACGGGGCCTGGCAGTATCCACCCCTGCATCCAGGCCTATGGCTGCTACTTGAAGCTGCACTACAGAGGGAATGCCTGGTTCGAATCCTAGGTCTGCCACTTTCTAGCTCGAGCGATTCAGCCTCTCTGAGCCTCAGTTTTCTCATCTTTAAGTGTGCGGATATAAAAGTATCCAGCTCTTGCATTTATTAGGAGACACAAGTGATATAAGCCACGCAAAATGTTTTGCATAGTGCACAGCCCACACTTAGTGCTTAATAAGCCTGAGCTACTTTTATCGTTTCTTCCTATTGCTGCTGTTCAGAGTATGTTCCTAGGAAACAGAGTTCCACGTTGTATTGGCCAAGGTCATCTCTGTTAGACCCAGATGGAACACTGAGATAGTATAATGTCCAACCTTCTCTTAGAGACTGAGACTGCGGGGGCCCACCAGATAAGCAACTTCCTCCAGGTCACACAGGTAGCTAGCTGGTGGTTGGGCTGAGCCCGAATCCAGGCCTTCTGAGGCTCCTCCTCTGCCTCTTCCTCTCCCCACCCCCCTCTTCACTGCACTCGCCAGCAGGCAAAGTGTTTGCACGTGTGTCTGTGCCCATCATGTCAGGCTCCTACAAGCCCAGATCTGAAGCCACGTGCAGAATAAAGGGAAGCAGGGCCATGCAGCCTCCTCTCATTTGTCTTTGTCCTTCTGTCTTGCAGCGCATTCTGGGAACCTCCTCTGAGCTCTGGGAAGCCCTGACAATTAGCAGCCTTCTGCCGGACTTCTTAATGTCCAAAGGAAATCAGCACAGGCAACTTCTCCAAGATTTCAATTTGCCCTCAAATTTCAGCCCCAAGCCTCAATAACATCTCTGTTCCTCACTCCCTCCATTTCAAAGGAGAGTTGGAGAGACACACCTGCCTTTGGCTTCTTTTTGTGAAAGTTAAAGCAAATGCCCAGGGCACAGGCCTTTTCTCTTCACAAGGAAGAAGAAAGGAAGAGCGGGCTTTGTAAAAATCATTCCCCAGGCACTGAGCTTGCTGCTAAAACTTGAAGGTCGCCTGTGTTGTTATGAATGTTATTTTTTTTCCATAAACCTGAACTGAATTGTAGTCCAGACAAAACAATGTCTGCCTCAAAACAAAACAAACCTAAACCTGTAAGCCACGAGATATAGGTTGGGGGCAGGGGGAGGGGTGCAAGGAGGCACAGGCTTTGAACCCAGACAGACTTTAGTTTGATTCCCAGCTCTGCCAAGCACTGGCCCCAAGTCCTCGACCACATCACTGCACATCTCTGGACCTCTGTCCTCTCATCCGAAAAACAGGGACAACACTGTCTACCTCAATGATTCTTTGTCAGAGCCTTTGACCAAAATGAGATGATATACGAAAAGCCCCGGACACAGAAACACAATCAATAAGAGTTTTCATTAAGTGTGACTGCCACCATGGGGTCATCAATCCCCCAGCAGCATTTAAAGGAGAGTTCCAGGATGTTTCTGCTTCTAGGAGGAATCTTGAAAAATCACTGAACTTCTAAACCTCATTTTCCAGATAAGGAGACTGAGGCCCAGAGAGGTAAATTAGAATGGAAGTGGGGGGGGGGGAAAGCTGGAAATGTCACAGAAAGTCTGTTCCAGGGCCAGTACTGCTGACTCAAGGGGCTGGAGAGGGACAGACAAGATGATAAGTATTTTCAAAACTTATTTACAAAGCCACGCCCACAACCTTGACGCCGGTGACGTCAGTGCCTCAGTCAAGTGCCCCAGTGATCCCACCGCAGGATTTGCAGCGGGGTTCAAGGCTGTGGGCGGACTGGCTGGTCAGCAGAAGGGGTCCTTTAGGTCAGTTCCCTTGCCGTGAAGTGAAAATAATACCTCCATCTCAGGCTAGTCGTAAAGACAAATACTATACAGAATAAAATAGCTGCTAACTCATCTGAGTGGCAGGCGCTGTGCCGACTGCACCCCAAACATTCGCCATTGGTCCCCAACAGCCACAGGAGGCAGGAGGCAGTCATTTCCTCTCATTTGACAGATGGAGAAGCTGAGGCTTGTGGAGATGAAATAACCCACTCAAGGTCACATAGCTTGTGGAGATGAAATAACCCACTCAAGGTCACATAGCTTGTGGAGATGAAATAACCCACTCAAGGTCACATAGCTGCTAAGTGGAAGGAAGAGTGGGCCTTGACCACAGTCTGTCTGTCAGATTCCTGATTTCTGTGCTCTTACTCATGGCACTGTTCTGGACACAGCTGGTGGGCCCTCGGTAAGTGGCCACCACAACCAGCAGTGACAGGGGACAGCTCTGCCACCCCAGAAGGAAAGGAAGGCCACTGACACGCAGACCCTTGTACCCAAATTGTTTGGGTCTAGCAGACTGTTACTGAGTCCAAGCTCATACTACTTGCCTCAGGACAGGCCAATAAATCGAGAGACGAGGTGTTGGGGCAGGGAATGTTGACTTTATCTGGAAAGCCAGCAAACAGAGAAGATGATGGACCCGTGTCCCAAAGAACCATCTTTCCTGAGTTAGAATTCAGGCTTCTTTTATGCTAAAAGGGGAGGGGTGTGGCTGATTGTTGCAAACTTCTTGGTGCTGTAATTCTTTGCTCTTACAGCTGTCCATGCAGGTGTGGTCACAATATTCCTATAAACTTCCAATGAGACAAATGTTATTCTCTGTTCTGCCACTTTTTATCTCTATATGAATGCAAAAGTGTTGTTCCTTTAAAGGTCAGAGCCTCGAGAAGGGGCTACCTTGTATTTTTCAGGCTATTGGCAACATTCTTAACTTGTAGCAAAAGCAATAGAATGCAAAGGTTAAAGTAAAAAAAACAGATCCAATATGGAGTCAGATTTGTTCTTCCCTATTACAGACCATCCTTCCTAACACCTCTGAGTGGACTGGCGGGGAGGGACAATGGAAGGACAGGCTTCTTGCCTCCTGTCTTAGTCGGCTAGGGCTGCCACACAAACCACCACAGACTGGGGAGCTCAAACAATAGAAGTTTATTTCCTCACAATTCTACAGGCTAGAAGTCCAAGGTCAAGGTGTCAGCAGGGTTGATTTCTTCTTGTAGAGGGTCGCCTTCTCCCTGTGCCTTCGAATGGGCTTCCCTCTGTTGTCTCTGTCCTTACTTCCTCTCTTTATATGGCCATCGGTCATATTGGAACGCATTTTAACCTAGTTACCTCCGTAAAGACCCTATCTCCAAATACAGTCACAGTCTGGTACTAGGGGTCTCTTGTCCGTCTCCTCCATTAAAATGTCAGATTCACGAAGACAGAAATTTCAGTTTGTCCCAACTGTATCCCCAGCACTAAAAATGGCACCTGGGCCAGGGGATGGGGCAGTGGAGGGAGGGAAAAATAGTTGGAGCACAGGGGATTCTGAGGTCAGTGAAACTAGTCTATGTGATACATGTCATTATGCATTTGTTCAAACCCAGAGAACGCACAACACAAAAAGTGAATCCTACTATAAACTACTGACTTTAGTTAATAATAACGTATCAATATTGGCTCATCAATTGTAACAAATGTACCTCACTAATGCAAGACATTAATAATAGGAGAAATGGGGTTCGAGGGTTTAGAGCAGTCTGTATTTTCCACTCATTTTTCTGTAAACCTAAAACTGCTCAAGAAATAAAGTTTACTAATTAAAAAAAAAGAACAACACATACCTAGCACATAGTAGGTATCCAGTAAATCTGTGCTGATGACTGAAAGAACCATCTGGTCAGCCTGAATTTATGGAGGTTTACTCCACATCTAACATGGTGATGTGAGAAACCTAGATAAGGTAAAAGGCATAGACACCACCCACCCCCCCCCCCCCAACCCCCCCCCCCCCCCCCCCCCACCCCCGCCACAAAAGGGATACAAAATTTGCTGGGAAAACACAAGGTCAATGGTAATTAAATGTTAATTCTAAAGCTCCTGAAACTCCTGTGGGGAGGCTGGGCTGTTGAGTATCTGCAGACAGTTCCTATCCACCTGAGGCTGCGGGAATGCCTTGCCCTCAATAAACTGACTCCCAACCACAGAGGGACAAGAGTGGCGGATTCCCTCAGGATGACAGTTGAGGGGGTGAGGCACATGATTTCTCAGGGGCCCCCAGCAGGATGGAGCCCAGTTGCCCAGGGCGGGAAGCTGTTCGTTATACACACTCAATGGTTTTCCTCCCTTCCCTATGTCACATGACCACTCCCTCATCAAGCTTAGTGGGGTTGCCTCCTACCTAAACTACTTGCTCCAAATCCTGGTCTCAGTGTCTGATTCTGGGGACCCAAACTAAGAGACTGTCCGCTGCAAAACACGGTACAGGGAAGGCACTCTGTAAGTGACAACTGCCCTTATCACTAGTACAATTAACAACAATAAAAACAAGAATCATGATGATGAATAACTAAGGCCCAAGAGGGGAGGTCTCTTGCCCAAGTTCACTCGCAGTGGGTAGAGGGCAGAGGGGGATCCTGATCTAGGTCTGTGTGACACCAGTGCCCGTGAGGTCCCACGCTCCCACATACCTACTCATTCTGGCCAGTGAAGGCAGAATCCGCACCCTGCTGCAGATTCCAGGGCTCCCAGGAAGCTGCTATTGGAGGTCAGATGAGAAGGACACTGGAGTAATGCCAGAGAGCTTCCTGGAGGAGGTGCCGCTGGAACCTCCATGGAAAAGCACAGATTCTGGAGTCAAGCTCAAATCTGTTGTTGGATTCTGTGGCCCTGGGCAAGTCATTTTACTCTGGGTCTCAGTAGTCTTATTAGAAAATGGGAATATGGGGCCCTCCTCACAAGATGTTTATGAAATTTAGAGGACAGATTTTAGTCTGAGACAGCTCTGGGCTGGGGTACAAGTACTGTCATGTGCAAGCTTAGAGAAGATTTTTAATCTCTCTAAGCCACAGTTCTTTCATCTGTAAAATGGAAATAATAACAGTACCTACCAAATAGAATTGTCATGAGAATTAAATAGGATAGCACATGTGAATTGTTTTGCACCGCTCATGAGATACAATGAATGATCACTAAATATTTTGATACTTTTTTTTTTTTTTTGCAGTTGCGGAGCACAGGCTCTGACGCGCAGGCTCAGCGGCCATGGCTCACGGGCCCAGCCGCTCCGCAGCATGTGGGATCTTCCCGGACCGGGGCACGAACCCGTGTCCCCTGCATCGGCAGGCGGACTCTCAACCACTGTGCCACCAGGGAAGCCCTATTTTGATACTTTTAATCAAGATGTTAGTGGCAGGTGAGTAACTTTGGATAACAATGTGGCAGTTCAAATGTAAAATGCCCATACTTCTGACCCAGCAATTCTACTTTTAGGTGTTTATTCCGTGGATGTATCAAGATATACGTGTGAGGATGGGGATCGGAGCGTTGTTTGTAGCAGCAAAACACTGGAAGAAACTCAAATGCCCATTGTTAGGAAACTGGGACATCAGTTTACATCAATCTCAGCTAGACCCACGAAGAGCTAACACGCAGTTGTTTTCTCAAAGGTGAAATGCAGATTTGTGTGAGCGCATAATATATTGTTAAGTAAAAAAGCAAGTGGTGTAAGAGTTGTATATATTAATCCATCTTTGTTTAGAAAATAAGGGCACACACATGTGCTTAGAAATATTCTAAAAAGATTTTCAGGAAGCTATTAACAGTGATTCTTCTAGAGCGGCGGTTCTCGGCAGGGGTGATTCTTGCCCCCCAGGGACATCTGACATTTTGGTTGCCACACTGAGGGGGCGGGGCGTGCCACTGGTACCTAGCGGGGAGAGGCCAAGGACCCTGCTCAACATCCTGCAAGGCACAGAACAGCCCCACACAACGAATTATCTGGCCCCAAATGAGAAACCCTGCCGAGAGAGACATGAGGGCTCTTGAAGTTGGGAATGAAGACTTTTTTTTTTTTTTTTTTTTTTGCGGTACGCGGGCCTCTCACTGTTGTGGCCTCTCCCGTTGCGGAGCACAGGCTCCGGACGTGCAGGCTCAGCGGCCATGGCTCACGGGCCCAGCCGCTCCGCGGCATGTGGGATCTTCCCGGACCGGGGCACGAACCCGCGTCCCCTGCATCGGCAGGCGGACTCTCAACCACTGCGCCACCAGGGAAGCCCCTGAAGACTTATTTTTAATATCATGCTTTTCTAATGTTTGAATGTATTCCATTCATAGGAGCAGCAACAACAAAATCTGCCCGCTCTAAACTATGAGATCAGGCATGTAAAACGCCAGCACAAGTGTCTGCTCACGTGGTGGTCTTTCCACCACTTTCGGTTTCTGCATCTGCAGAAGCGGGTGTGCTGACGTTTGCTTTCAGGGGCGGCTGCAAGGCTCACGTAAGACAAAATGTACCAGGTTGAGGGCAACCCACATCTCAGTGTGCTGTGGTCACTCGTCAGGGACAGGTGGAGGCACCCCAGAGATGCTCCTGGTGTGTTTGAGGGCAGGGCCTTGGCTTGTGCAGAGGGAGAGCAGAAGCAGGAGATAGGTGGCAGGGGCTTGTGCTCGGAGACCATGGAGCCTGCAGCTGTCAGAGGCAAAGCGAGGGGAGGCTCCAGGATGGATCCCTGGAAAAACAGTCCAGTGGGCAGCCTGCCAGAACCCACTGCAGGAACAAAGGACATAGGCTCATTCAACACAGAGCAGAGGGTTCCACACGGAGGAGGGCCTGGCTGGTGACCACGTGGACCCGAGAGCCCACACTTGCCAGCTTCAGCAAAGCAGGTCCAACAGTTTGGGAAAATGTTTTTTTCCTAAATAGCTAACAACAAAAACCTAACATAGGGATACTTACCACTGACTCCTAGGCATACATCTTACATATATATTTTCCTATTTCATGCTCACACCACCCAAGAGCATAGGAAACATCATGTTACAGGTGGAGAAAAAGGTTCAGAGAGAAGTGAGATCTTCACAATTCCCGGTCGGTCATTCAGTCACCGACCTGCTTGGGGGGCAGTTGCCCCAAACCCCTTCTGCTACTGGCTACTCTTCTGCTGAAGATCAGGTATCTCCACCCACTTTCCAGACCAGGAATGCTTCTGAAAGACACACCCTGAGTTTGAATAGCCACATCCTGCTTTAGGAAAGAAGAGTCAGGAGCCTCACTGCTAAGATCAATTTTGCTTCCCATGGCAGTGAACCTGACTTTGCTGAGTCCCTGTGAGACAGGGCTGCCAGGTACCGTACAGGACAACCTGCTAAATGTCCCCTGCAAAATGTCCATACTTATACTAAAAAATTATTTGTTGTTTATCTGAAATCCAAATGGAATTGGGTGTCCAATATTTCAATTTGCCAAATTCGGCAACCTTACCGTCAGAGCAAAGAGGAGATTCGCTCTTCCCTCTGTCCCGAGGAGCAAGCCTCGTTTGGGAGAGAGTTTGCATCTGTTTCATTGGAGGCCTTGCTCACTTACCAAGGGAGCTTGGAGGCTGCAGCGAGGCCGAAGTGGTCACTGCCTCTGACACTTAGCCTGTTTGGAGGGATTTTTCTGGAAGCTGTTGAGCACAGGTACCATGGAGGAGAAAGGGTTGAGAGCAGAACGCAAAAGCTAATGGAGACCCTCTCTGGCACAGGTGTCTTCCAAGACCCTACTTCACGTCGGTAAAAATTTGCTCTTTCTTTCTTTTAAAATACTTTATTTTTCTAGGGCAGTTTTAGGTTTACAACAACATTGAGAAGGAGGTGGAGAGATTTCCCATATACCCCCTGCCTCCACACATGAGTACCTCCCCCATTATTAGCATCACTCACCGGAGTGGTACATTTGTCATCAAGGATAAACCTACACGACACATCATAATCCCCCAAAGGCCATAGTTTACATTACGGTTCACTCTTGGTGTTGTACATGGGATCGGTCTGGACAGATGTATGATGACATGCATCTGTCATTATAACATCCTACACAGTATTTTCACTACCCTAAAAATTCTCTGTGCTGCACTTATTCATCACTCCCTTCCCCCAACCCCCGGCAACCACTTTTTTTTGTGTGTGGGGGTGCTGTGTTGGGTCTTCGTTGCTGCGTGCAGCCTTCCTCTAGATGCAGACAGTGGGGGCTACTCTTCGTTGTGCGGGCTTCTTATTGTGGTGACTTCTCTTGTTGCAGAGCATGGGCTCTAAGCACGCGGGTTTCAGTAGCTGTGCTTCACGGGCTCTAGAGAGCAGGCTCAGTAGTTGTGGCGCACAGACTTACTTGCTCCGTGACATGTGGGATCTTCCTGGACCAGGGCTCAAACCCTTGTCCCCAGCATTGGCAGGCGGATTCTTAACCACTGAACCACCAGGGAAGTCCCAACCACTTTTTATTGTCTCCGTAGTTTTGCCTTTTCCAGAATGTCATACACTGGGAATCATACAGCATGTAGCTTTTTCAGATTTGCTTCTTTCACTCAGTAATATGCATTTAAGGCTCCTCCGTGTCTTTTCATGGCTTGATAGCTCCTTTCTTTTTAGGGATGAACAATATTCCATTGTCTGGATGTAACACAGTTTATTTATCCATTCACCTATTGAAGGGCATCTTGGTTGCTCCCAAGTTTTGGTAATTATAAATAAAGCTGCTATAAACATCTGTGTGCAGATTTTTATGTGGACGTAAGCTTTCAACTCCTTCGGGTAAATGCCAAGGACTGTAACTGCTGGATTGTATGGGAAGAGTTTTGTAGGAAATTACCAAAGTGACTTCCAAAGTGTCTGTACCATTTTGCATTCCCACCAGCAACATATGAGAGTTCCCGCTGCTTCACATCCTCTCTCCAGCATTTGGTGTTGTCTGTGTTTGAGTTTTCGCCATTCTAACTGGTCTGTAGGGGTATCTCACTGTTGTTTTAATTTGCCTTTTCCTGGTGACTTACGATGTAGAGCATCTTTTCATATGCTCATTTGTATCTTCATATGCTCTGAGTATCTTCTTTGCTGAGGTATGGGTTTGGCCCATTTTTTAATCAGGTTGTGTGTTTTCTTACTATTGAATTTTAAGAGTTCTTTGTATATTTGGGATAACAGTCCTTTATCAGATGTGTGTTTTGCAAATATTTTCTCCCAGTCTGTGGCTTGTCCTCTAACTCTCTTGATACAGTCTTTTGCAGAGCAAAGTTTTTCATTTTAGTGGTGAAGTCCAGGTTATCAATTATGTCTTTGATGGTCATGTCTTTGGTGCTGTATCTGAAGAAGCATCGCCATATCCAAGTTCATCGAGGTTTTCTCCTCCATTATCTTCTGGGAGGTTTATAGCTTTGTGTTTTACATTTAGGTCTATGACCCATTTTGAGTTAATTTTTGTGAAGAGTGTAAGGTCTATGTCTAGATTCATTTTTTGGTATGTGGAAGTCCAGTTTCCAGCACCATTTGTTGAGAAGACTATTTTGCTCTATTGTTTGCCTTTTGATCTTTTTCAAAGATCAGTAGACTATATTTATGTGGGTCTATTTCTGGGCTCTCTGTTCTGTTCCATTGATCTATCTGTCTATTCTTTTGCCATTACCACACTGTCTTGATTACTTTGCAGCTTTCTAGTAAGTCTTGAAGTTGGGTAATGTCAATCCTCTTTTGTTTTTTTTTTTTCCCCCTTCAATATTGTGTTGGTTATTCTGAGTCTTTTGTCTCTCCCTATTAACTTCAGAATCAGTTTGCTGATATCCACAAAATAACTTGCTGGGATTTTGATAGGGATTGCATTAAATCTATAGATCAAGTTGGGAAGAACTAGCATTTTGACAATTTTGAGTGTTCCTATCCACAAACATTTTTTAGGTTTTTTTTCTTTATTTTGTTCATCAGAGTTTTGTAGTTTTCATCATACAGATCTTGAATATACTTTGTTAGATTTATACCTAAGTGTTTAATTTTTGGGGGTGCTCATGTAAATGATACTGTGTTTTTAATTTCAAATTTTATTTGTTCATTGTTAATATAGAGTAAAGCAATTGACTTTTATACATTAACCTTGTGTCCTGCAACATGTTATACTTGCTTATTAGTTCCATTGCTCTTTCTTAAAGAGGGACCACAAATTGTATAGGCTCCAGGGTCCACCAAACCTGGATTGGGTCCTGGCTGAGAAGGCAGGCCTCCTTAGTTTGGGAGACCAGTGGTTAATGGTGTTTATTGAGCATCTTCTACAAGCCCAGCCAAGAGCACACTTAACCCTGGCCGAGACCTCACTGTGGGCATTCTACAAAGGAGTAAACAGAGTGGTGGAGTAACTCCCTCAACATCGCATAGCTGGGAAGTGGCAGAGAAAGGATTTGAACCTAGGTTGAGTTTCCTCCTGGCTATGAGGGCAGCGCTCAGGGCTGTGTTGCCCCCGGGGACTTGTGGGAAGGAGAGAGTTTATACCCTGAGGGTCCCTGCTGGCCCAAGCACTGCAGGAAGGGGCTGACCCCTCAGGGAGGGGTAGGGCCCTAGTCAGGGCCAGAGCAGGAGATGGTTCTAGAAGCAGAAATGAAAGTTACAGAATTATGCTCAACAACTAAAAATATCATCAAGCACCAATTTTGTGCCAGCCACTGTTGCTAAGAGACTTCACAAGCACAATTTCATTTAACCCTCACAGCAGGCCTGTGGGGTCAGTTTGATCATGAGCTGAGTTTTGCAGATGAGAGAACCAAGTCCCAAAGAGATACTGTGGATGCCCAAGAGCAGCCCCGGGGTAAACAGAACTGGAACTTGAGGTCAGGTCTTCTGAGAGAACGGAGGAGGCTGGAGAGTCAGGAGAGAAAAAGTACTGGGCTGCTGTTGGTTTCTGATGGCTGCTGTAACAAACGGCCACAAACATAGTGGCTAAAACAATGTAAATGTATTACCTGAGAGTTCTGAAGGTAGAAGTCCAAATGGGTCTCACTGGGCTAAAATCAAGGTGGTGGCTGGGGGTGTCACTTCTGGAAGCTTTAGGGGAGTGTACATCCCCTTGTCTTTTCCAGTTTATAAAGGTCACCTACATCCCTTGGCTTATGGCCTCTTCCTACATCTCCAAAGCCAACAGTATAGCATCTTCCAGTCTCTCTCTCTGACTTTCACTTTCTGCCTCCTTCTCCCATATTTTAAGGACCCTTGTAATTAATTGCGCCCGCCCCCGATAATGCAGGATCGCCTCCCCATCTCAAGATCCTTAATTTCATCATACCTGTGAAGTCCCCTTCACCATGTAAGGCAACATATTCACAAGTTTTGGGGATTAGGACATGGGCATCTTTGCAGGGGGCGTTGTTCTGGCTACCACAACTTCCTCGGTTGGAGCTGAAGGTGGGTGCGGGGCTGGGTAAGTGAGCGAAGGGAAGCCATGGAAACAGGTGTCACTGAGCTTGGGCCATGGGATCAAGGGATGTTCCTCCCTGAGAGGTCTCTGACCAAAACTCTGAGGAGAGTATATGCCATCTTCCAAAGGGAGGGGTGATTCCTGCCCACTGAACCACACCAGGGGCTGCATGGCAGGGCACAGTCCCTCTCAGGGGTGTCATCCAGGTCTGTATCACTGGAGAGGAATAGAGAAGAGCTCAGACAGGGCAGAGGGAGTGGTCTGGTGGTTCATGTTTGGTCATGTTTGAATAGTGTGACCTTTTGACCTAGAAGTTCCATTCATCTGAGATTTTCCTACCAATAGACTCACCCGTTTGTGAAGTGACGTGTGCAAACTTAATTTTTGCAAGATAATTTGTAAATTGGGGACAACGTAAATGTCCATCAATAAGGGACTATCTTGGTGGTTTAAGATTCCATACGATGGAATCCTCTGCTGGCATAAAAAAGGTGAAGATGCTCTTTACACACTGTCATGAAAAAAATCTCTCAGACAAAGGTCAGGTACTTGATATTGCATGCTACAATTAGTGCAAAAATGGGCAAAGGGAAAATATAAATACACATGGTACTTACATGTCACAAAACATCTCTGGAGGAATATACAGGGAACTGATTGATAGCACTGGCCACCTCCAGGGAGAAGTGGGTGCCTGAGAGATAGAGTGGAAAGGAAATTTCATGATTTACCCATATGCCCTTTAAAAATTCTGAACCATATGAGTGTATTACCTATCAATAAATAAAAAATTAAAGCATTATTTAAAAAATCCTATGCAATCACATGCTCACAGAATTACTTGATAGTCTGAGTTGGAAAAAACTTCAGCTCTTTGACCCAAACTGATGTTCTTGAGCATAAGCTCCTATCCACGGCCCCCCTTTAAGGGCCAGGGTGAGCACAATACCCAAGTCACTTCCTGTCACCATTCCTTCCTTCTACATATAGTGACAGCCAGGCTGAGCGTGTGCTAGTTTCCCAGTATGCTTTGCTAGCTTTCCTCCAGACCTCTGCACACAATGGTTCCCTATCTAGAGCACCCCTTCCAGCAACAATATCCGTGTTCCTCCTCTTCCTGAGCACACAGCTGGATTACATTTCCCAGCAGCCATTGCAGTTGGCTATGGCCAAGAGACTGAGTTCAGACCAATGGAATGTGAGTGGAGTACGTTGTATGTCCAGTCTCAGCCTATTAAAACGTCCCATGAACAGTGCTGCCCCACTTCCCCATCCACTCTCTGAAGAGAGGAGACTCCAAAGACCTAGAGGAGAGCCCAGACATAAGGAACCTGAGACCCTGAGTGACTGTGTGAAGCAAAGTCCCACCAACTTTTTGGACTGTGACAGGAACAGGAAATAGACTTGTATTAGCTTAAGCCACTGAGATTTGGGGTTGTTACAGTAATTGGCCTACCTTGACTAATATTCTAAATAACTTTGATTCATTCTTCAGGTGTTGGCTTAAATGTTACTTTGTCTTTTGAGCTGACTTCCTGTTTGCCCTATGTGCCTAGAGGTGGGACAGAAACGTGGCTGGATACAACCCCAGGGTGTGCCTGGGGCGTGCCTGGGGCTTGGCCTGGATTAAGGCCAGAAGAGGGCAGATAGGCATTCACACTTAATATCACACTTGGCTGTAATATCTTGGGGCCTATAGCCAAGTAGGTTTAACTGGTATTCGTAGCAAGAGGGATTTAGGGTTCCCCCCCAAGAGACCATGAGTCCAGTGACTGTGTGGCTGAATCACTCTACCAGGTTCCTTTCCTAAGAAAGCGGCAACATCCTTTCCGGTGTGGTTATGAAGGCCACATCTATTCTGTAAGAATGGGCCTTTTTTGAGGCTTGTTTTATGTTGATGGTTATAATTAATCAATCATTAATTAACTTATTTGTTCACCTAACTTTTACCGAGCTCTTTTTCTGCAACAGTGCCCTGGGCTGGGCGCTGAGATTATAGAGGCTAACACCCAGCTGTTGCCCTCATGGGGCTTACAGTCTAAATGGGGGACCAGGTCCAAATATAATGCAGTGGGCTGAGGGCTAAGATGGGAGGGGGATCTTTCTATATGAGGCTGTGGAGCCTAAAGGAAGGGCCCTGAAATTTAGCTGAGGGGTCTGATCTGCAACCTTCAGGAAGAGTAGGAGTTAGCCTGGAGAGGATAAGGGAGGAGGGAACAGCATTTGGAAAGATGGAAAAGTGAAGGAATGTAGGTTTGGTGGACTAACTTTACTTGAGGTTAAGTCTGCAAATACTAACAATGCACAATCAACCTAACGATAGCCCACATTCCTTGACTTCCTGCTGTGTGTGAGTCATTGAGCCAGCTGTTACTTCATCTTCTCAAGAACTCTATGAAGTAGGCATTAATGTTCTCTCCATTTCATGGATGTGTTAACGCTATGGACTGAAATCTTGTCCCCTCTAAATTCATATGTTGAAGCCCTTACCCCCAACTGACTGTATTGGGAGATAGAGTCCTTAGGAGGTAATTAAGTTTAAATGAGGTCATAGGGTGGGATTCTTATTCAATAGGACTGGTGACCTTTTTAAAAGAGGAAGAGAGAGATCTTTCTAGCTCTCCATGTGCATGCAACAAGGAACAGTTATGTGAGAACACAGTGAGAAGGCAGCCACCTACAAGCCAGGAAGAGAGCTCTCGCCAGAAGCTGAACCCTGCTGCACCTTGATCTTGACATTTCCAGCCTCCAGAACTGTGAGAAATATATTTGTATTGTTTACACCACCCAGTCTGTGGTATTTGTTACGGCAGCCCGAGCTAACTAATACAATCAACGTTATTTTTATTTTCATGACCGTCATCATCATTATTGGTTTAGTTGACGTTTCTTTTTTTTTCTTCCACTTTTATTGAGATATAATCGACATATAGCACTGAATAAGTTAAAGGTGCACAGCATAATGATTTGAATTACATACATCATGAAATGATTACCACAATAAGTTGAGTGAACATCCATCATCTCATATAGATACAAAATTAAACAAATAGAAAAAAAATTTTTTTCCTTGTGATGAGAACCCTTAGGATTTACAACTTTCGTGTGTAACATACCGCAGTGTTAATTCTATATATCATGTTGTATATTACATTCCTAGTATTTATATATCTCATAACTGGAAGTTGGTATCTTTTGACTGCCTTCATCCAATTCCCCCTCCCCTCATTCCCCACCTCTGGTACCCACGAATCTGATCTGTTTTTCTGAGTCTGTTTGTTTGTTTTGAAGTATAATTGAGATACAACACTATGTTAGTTCCTGTTACACAGCATAGCAATTTGATATTTCTACACATTTCAAAATGATCGCCATGATAAGTCTAGTTACCATCTGTCACCATACAAAGATATTACATAATTATTGACTATATTCCCCATACGTGACTCATTTATTTTGCAACTGGAAAGTTTCTGCCTCTTAATCTCCCTCAGCTATGTCTCTCCTTCTTCCACCCCTCTCTTCTGACAATCTGTTTTTTCCTGTATCTATGACTCTTTTCCTGTTTTGTTATGTTTGTTCATTGTTTTGTTTGTTAGATTCCATATGTAAGTGAAAATCATACCATATTTGTCTTTCTGTGTCTGACTTATTTCACTTAGCATAATATCCTCAGGTCTATCCATGTTGTCTCAAATGGCAAGATTTCATTCTTTTTTATGGCTGAGTAATATTCCACTGTGTGTGTGTGTGTGTGTGTGTGTGTGTGTGTGTGTGTGTGTGTGTATGTATAGATACAGATATACTTTATCCATTCATCTGTTGATGGACACTTAGGTTGCTTCCATATCTTGGCTATTAAAAATAATGCTGCAGGGCTTCCCTGGTGGCGCAGTGGTTGAGAATCCGCCTGCTGATGCAGGGGATGCAGGTTCGTGCCCTGGTCCGGGAGGATCCCATATGCCACAGAGCGGCTGGGCCTGTGAGCAGCCACAGCCGCTGAGCCTGTGCGTCTGGAGGCTGTGCTCCGCAACGGGAGAGGCCACAACAGTGAGAGGCCCGCGTACCGCAAAAAAATAAAAATAATAATAATAATAATGATAATGCTGCAATGAACATAGGGGTGCATATATCTTTTCTAAGTAGTGTTTTCCTTTTCTTCAAATAACTATGCAGAAGTGGAATTGCTGGATGATATAGTAGTTCTATTTTTAATTTTCTGAGGAATCACCATACTGTTTTCCATAGTGCCTGCACCAATTTACACTCCCACCAACAGTGCACAGGTGTTCCCTTTTCTCCACATCCTCTCCAACACTTATTGTTTGTTGTCTTTTTGATAATAGCCATTCTGACAGGTGTGAAGCTATTCTGCCATTCTGCCCATTTTTTAATTGGCTTGTTCATTTTTTTGATGTTAGGTTGTATGCATTCTTTGCATATTTTAGATATCAATCCCTTATCAGACATATCATTTGCAAATATCTTCTCCCTTTCAGTAAGCAGCCTTTTCATTTTGTTAATAGTTTCCTTCACTGTACAAAATTTTTTAGTTTGATCTAGTCTCTTTTGTTTATTTTTGCTTTTGTTTCCCTTGCCTGAGGAGACATATCCAAAAAAATATTGCTAAGATCAATGTCAAAGAGCTTATGTACTGCCTATGTTTTCCTCTAGAAGTTTTATGGTTTCAGGCCTTACATTTAAGTCTTTAATGCACTTTGAATTTATTTTTGTATATGGTGTGAGAAAGCAGATGACATGATACTATATATAGAAAGTCCTAAAGACATTACCCCAAAATTATTAGAACTCATCAATGAATTTGGTAAAGTCTCAGGGTTCACAATTAATGTACAGAAATCTTTTGCACTTCTATACACTAACAATGAACTATCAGAAAGAGAAATTAAGAAAACAATCCCATTTACAATCACATCAAAAAGAATAAAACATTTAGGCATAGATCTAACTAAGGAGGTAAAAGACCCGTATTTGGAAAACTGTATAACATTGATTAAAGAAATTGAAGATAACACAAACAGATGGGAAGATATATCATGTTCATGGATTGGAAGAGCTAATATTGTTAAACTGACCATAGGCCGCAAGGCAATCTACAGATTCAATGCAATTCCTATCAAAATACCAAAACAGAACTAGAACAAATAATTCCAAAGTTTGTATGGAAACACAAAAGACCCCAAATAGCCAAAACAATCTTGAGAAAGAAGAACAAAGCTGGAGGTATTACACTCCCTGACTTCAAACTATATTCCAAAGCCACAGTAATCAAAACAGTATGGTACTGGCACAAAAAATACACATAGATCAGTGAAACAGAATACAGAGCCCAGAAATAAACCCACACTTATATGGGCAATAAATCTACAACAAAGGAGACAAAAATACACAATGGGGGAAAGACAGCCTCATTAATAAATGGCGTTGAGAAAACTGGGCAGCTACATGCAGAAGAAACAAACTGGACTAGTAGACATTTTTTGACCACCCAACCTTCATCTTGCTCCTTCCCTGCTCCAGGAGTAGCTGATTCAGGTATCCATTAAATTGTTTGTCTGTGCTGCCCTGGGTGCTGGGGAACTCTGGCCTCCCACCTGCAACTCAAGTGGTGTGTCTGATTGGGTCAATGTCCTTCTAACTCTGCCACAGCGATTTGATCAGTCTCTTTTTTGGTCTTTTCCTGGTTCCTCCTCATTTCCCAGTCTCTGCATGTAGGAGAACCCAGGACTCAGTCTACGCATCACTTTGATTCTCGAAGTACACCCCTTGCCCAGATGATCACAGCCAAATTCATGGATTTAAATTCCATTTCACTGGTTCTCAACCCTGTCTGCACAATGGAATCACTAGGGAGCTTTTAAAATTCTCAATGCCTGGCTGTGGCCCACCAGTTCCAGCAGACTCTGAGGACTCAGCATCACAGTTTTTAAAGCTCCCCACATGAATCCATTGAAGTTGGGTTGGGAACCACTGCTGCAGGCAGGAGATGAAGCAGGGGAACCAGCTAAAGGCCCGGCGAGACCTGGAGATTATGGGCACTTTGATGAGGGTGGCAGTGGACGTAATAGGAAGTGGTGGTGGATATATATATATATATATATATATATTTATTTATTTGGTTGCACCAGATCTTAGTTGCAGCTCACGGGCTCCTTAGTTGTGGCATGTGAACTCTTGGTTGCGGCATGCATGTGGGATCTAGTTCCCTGACCAGGGAATGAACCTGGGCCCCCTGCATTGGAAGTGCAGAGTCTTAACCACTGCGCCACCAGGGAAGTCCCTATTCTGGATATATTTTGAAGGCAGAGTGAACAGGACCTTTTAAAGAATTGGAGGTGCGATGTGAGACTAAGAGACGAATCAAGGACAATGCCAAGCTTCTGGCATGAGGACTGTAAGGATAGAAAACCCACTCACTAAGACAGAGGACACTACAGGCACAGCAGGTTTGGGGAGGGGTCAGGAATTCGACTGAGGCCAGGTTAAGTCGGGAGATGATTATTATGATCATTAGGCATCCAAATGGAGACCTGGAGTTAGAAGTTAACTCAAATATGGACCTCCAGGGAGAGTTTTAAGTCAGAGATAAGGATTTGGCATATAGACCCAGGGCTCTCAACCCCAGGTGTACATTGGAATCATGTGGATTTCAGGGGAGCTTTTAAAGATCCTGATTCCCAGGCCCCATCTCCACGCAACTGTATCAGAACCTCTGGGGATGGGACCCAGGCATCTGTATGTATGTATGCATGTATGTATGTATGTATGTATGTATGTATTTATTTATGGCTGTGTTGGGTCTTTGTTGCTGTGCACGGGCTTTCTCTAGTTGTGGCGAGTGGGGGCTACTCTTCGCTGCAGGGCACAGGCTTCTCACTGTGGTGGCTTCTCTTGTTGTGGAGCATGGGCTCTAGGCGTGTGGGCTTCAGTAGTTGTGGCACACGGGCTCAGTAGTTGTGGCTCGCAGGCTCTAGAGCGCAGGCTCAGTAGCTGCGGCACACGGGCTTAGTTGCTCCACGGCATGTGGGATCTTCCCAGACCAGGGCTCAGACCTGAGTCCCTTGCACTGGCAGGCGGATTCTTAACCACTGTGCCCCCAGGGAAGTCCAGCATCTGTATTTTTAAAGGTCTGCAGGTGATTCTAATGTGCAGCCAAGTTTGAAAATTTCTGTTTTAAAATTAGATCATGTCATTTCTCTGCTCAAACCCTCTATGGACTTCCTATTTTACTCAAAGTAGAAGCCAAAGTTCTCACCACAGGCCTCAAGGGCTGTACTACCCGCTGTTCCCCTTACCTCCCTAACCTCACTCCTCTACCCTCCTCCTCACTTTAGTCACTTGGTTTCCTTGTTCCTCAAAAATATCAAGCATTTCCTGCCTCAGGGCCTTTGCACAGGCTGCCTGCACTGCCTGGAATACTCTTCCCCCAGATGCCTTCATGGCTCACTCCCTTACCTTCTTTGGTCTCTGCTTAGACGCCCCCCTACCTAACATTGCAACGTCCCTGATTTGTGCTCTCCATCTCCCTGCTCTACTTTATTTTTCTCCATATTTTTCTCTACTTATCACATCTCAAAATACTGTGTATTTTACTTTCTTCCTTGTTTTCGTCTATATCCTCCTGCTAGAATATAAGTCCATTTTTGGAACTTTTGTTTTGTTCATCACTATGCTGCATGTAGTAGGCTCTTAAATATATGTTGAAAAGAAGAATAAGTTAATCCAGTCTTCAGCCAATAAGAGCTACAGGAACTGATTTGGAAATGGGCATGTATTAAAAAGAATGAAATAATGCCATTTGCAGCAGCAACATGGATGCAACTAGAGATTATCATACTAAGCAAAGTAAGTCAGAAAGAGAAAGACAAATACCATGATACCACTTATATGTGGAATCTAAAATATGACACAAATGAACCTATCTATGAAACAGAAACAGAATCAGAGACATAGAGAATAGACTGGTGGCTGCCAAGGGGGAAGCAGGTGGGAGAGGGATGAACTGGGAGTTTGGGATTAGCAGATGCAAACTGGTATATATAGCACAGGGAACTATATTCAATACCCTGTAGTAAACCGTAATGGAAAAGAATACGAAAAAGAACGTATATATGTATAACTGAGTCACTTTGCTGTACAGCAGAAATTAACACAACATTGTAAATCAACTATACTTCAATAAAATTTTTAAAAAAAGAAATGGGCATGTGACCCAACTTGGGCCAATGAGATGCAAGGGAGGTAGATTGGGGTCTTCTAGAATAGCCACAGGAAGAGACGGTATGTGGATGTGAAGGCTGCAACTGTCTCACCCATTGTCGCCTTGTGTGGTGAGGGGATCTAGATGGAGGTCAAGGCCATTGCACTAATAGGGTAGAGTTGAATGAAGGGTAGGTTCTAGGTTTGGACAATCCCTAAATTTGCTGTTTCCTTGTTTAAGCCAGTCTAAGGGTTTTTGTTGTTGTTGTTGTTCATTTTTATTTTTAAGATTCCTAACTGTATGAGAGATAGTTGTGGTATTTTTAAAACAAATTAAAACTAATTATTAGAGAAACGTACCTCAAAACCAGATTGAGGTATCACCTCATACCTGTCAGAATGGCTATCATCAAAAAGTCTGCAAATAACAAATACTGGAAGGATGTGGAGAAAAGGGAGCCCTCAAACACTGTTGGTGGGAATGTAAATTGGTGCAGCCACTATGGAGAACAGTATGGTGGTTCCTTAAAAACTAAAAATAGAACTACCATATGACCCAGCAATCCCACTCTTGGGTACATATCCCCCAAAAATGAAAACACTAATTCGAAAAGAAACATGCACCCCAGCGTCCGTAGCAGCACTATTCACAATAGCCAAGACATGGAAGCAACCTAAGCATCCATCAACAAACGAATGGAGAAAGAAGATGCACTATATATACAATGGAATACTACTCACCCATAGAAAAGAATGAAATAATCCCATTTGCTGCAACATGGATGGACCTAGAGAATATTAAGCTTAGTGAAATAAGTCAGAGAAAGACAAAAACTATATGATATCACTTATATGTGGAATCTAAAAAATAATACAAGTGAATGTATATACAAAACAGAAACAAACTCACAAAGAAAACAAACCTGTGGTTACCAAAGGGGAGAGGAAGAGGGACAAATATGGACTATGGGATTAACAGATACAAAGTAAAAAAAATTAAAAAATAATTAAAAATAAATTTTTAAAAATTAAGAAAAGACAAATTAGTTTCCACGTAAAACTTAAATTTTTCTCAAGACATTTAAAGCCTTCATTCCTGGGCCCGAGACTCAGCAAGAACAGCAGATCTGGAAGCCAAGAGGCCCAGGAGTGAGTCCCAGCTCTGCCATGAGCTAGCCAGCCTGTTTCTCACTCTGGGCCTCAGTTTCCCCATTTTCTAAAGTGAGACGTCTGCGTGAGCCTTTAGGTTCTCCCAGCTGGCAAGTCCATGCTTATCTGAGATGACCGGGATTTCTTTCACTCACAGATTAAGCACCTAGACCACGATCGCCAATTTGGCCCCCTGACCGAGGCAAACAAATGAAGGTGTTCCCTGCTCTTCTCTGCGACACGTGTTACCCTGCTAATTTCATCCACGACATAACTACAGCCCAGTTACAGTGATGGTGCAGGATCAGAAAGAGAGGGATGTCAGAGGGGGTCTCAACTCCCTTCAAAATCTCAAAGAAGAGATACATGATCTGAGGAATGTGGAGGCCCAGCTAAGGATGCATTCCCCACGGCCCTGTCCTCTGAGGAAGGCCACACTCCTTGAAGAGCCTGGGAGTCAGATTTCATGTGAGGTCATTCCCTCATTTAACAAGCACCTCCTGAGCCTACTGTGGGTGGACCAGGCCCTCAGCAGGTGCCGGAGCTACAGGCTGCTGTTATGAGTGTCATTAGGGCCTCCCCGCGTCTGCAGTTATACAAGCATCGTCTCTATCTTCACCATATCCCCCCAGGGTCGCTGTTTTTGTCTGCGACAAAAATCCCCCCATTTTTGTCTGTTTTGTACTAAGGAAACTGGGGCTCAGAGAGGGTAAGAAACATGCTCTGCGTCTCACAGAGCAAGAAAGTGCCACGGCCAACATTTGAATCCAAGTAGTCAGCTCCTGATTCCTGAGCTATGCTTTTAGGCTCTTCATAACAGCACTTGCCACGGGAATCAGATCCCATCCGTCCATTCATTGGATGTGGGCGTGCATATTTTCTGGGCATCTGCTCTGTACCTAGTCTTGTCCTGGAAGCTGGGGCTTCGGCCAAGAATCAGACCCTCCAGAGCCCATGGAGGGGCTCCAAGGTCTCAATACAGAGTCTAGCTAGTGAGATGGACCAAGCGTGGAGGCCTGTTCCTACTCAGGCCCAGAGAATGTGGCCCACTCATTCATTCACTCACTCACTCATTCATTCATTACCTCACTCATTTATTCACCCAACTCCTATGCCCCATGCTGTACCAGGCCTTGTGCTAAGACCTGGTACAATCCTGAACAGGAGAAACCCAATCATGACCTCACAGATTTGAGGGTCTAAAAGGAGAGGCAGACAATCAACACAGAAGCAGATGAAATGGTTCTGGTGGGGATGAGTGCTGTGAAGACAATAAAATTGGATGAGGAATGAGAATGACTGAAGGGGCGGTGAGGGTGGCCAGGGAAGGGCCCCGAGGAGATGACTTTTACAGTGTAGTCAGAAAAGTGAGAGCCAGCCCAGAGTAGCAAGTGCAAAGCCCGCAGAGCCGGGGAGAATAGAGTGGTGTAAGGGGTGACTGACAGCCTATTTTGACCGTGGCTCCCATGAGTCCCCGGGGCATGGTCAGGCCCAGACCTACACAGCCCATATCTGTAATGAAGGGTTTGGAGTTTTCTCCAGGAGCCAGTGCCGTCTCCCTACCCAGCAGCCTCTCCTGGAAACATTCCAGCTCACAGACAGCTATGACTGTAGTCAAGGCCCTGCTTGCTCCCTGGGTGGGGCTGGGCCCATGTCACCAATCCCTGCTATCATGGGTCAAGGAGTGTGGCCTTCCTCAGAGGACAGGGCCGTGGGGAATGCATCCTTAGCTGGGCCTCCACATTCCTCAGATCATGTATCTCTTCTCCCACCTCCAGGGCTGGGGGCCCGATGAAACTGGCTGTGCTACAGCAAAGGAAAGCTAAGAGGCTGGCCTGAGGTCATTCAGCAGGTCCTTGGAGCAGGTGGGTCTAGAATTCAGCCTCTTCTCCAGTTTCTGGCCATGATCCTCCATCCTTGGTGGTCTCTAGGCAGAGTATAGGCTTTCTTCTCTTCTTGAACAATTAGCCCAGCCTGGGTTTGAGCGAAATGTGGTGAAAGAGGAAGGTTTTCTCTGTGTTTTCTTTTATTAATGTCTAATGTTCCCTTTTCTGTAATTGCTGACCCATTCATTTATTTATTCCATGCACTAATTTATTCAATTGATTAAAGAATTACAGAGCACTCACTCTGTGAATTACCAGGAAGGACAAGTAGAGACTCTATCTTCCAAGAACTCACAGCTGAGTCAAGGGGTCAGGGCATGGCAGAGGGCAGAAAAGATGAGAGAGACAATTGCATATAGTTACCATACAATGTGATAGGATCATATAAAAGGCATAAGCAAATTACTGTCAGAGTACGGAGGAAAAAGTAACTAACTGCTTGGGGAGTCTGGGAAGGCTTCACAGAAGAGGCGACACTTGAGCTGGGCCTTAGAGGATCAATAGAAGTTTGCTAAGCAAGTCACATAGGAGATTGTTGAACTAGGTAGAGAGGCCCGCATGTGCAAAACACAGCAATGTGGAAGGCCTAGTTAGGGCAGAAACAGGATGGGACCAGGCTAAAGAAAACAAAAATAGCTATCACTCATTGTTTGGAGTGATATATGTCCATGTGTTTGCATCCATTTAATTTTCACAACAAGCTGCAGAAGTATCATGCTGTGGATGGAGAATTTGAGACTCAGGACAGTGAAGTCAACTGCCAAAGGTCACACAACTGATAAGAGGCAGAGCCAGGATTCAAATCAGGTCTGCCTGACTCTGGTACCCCCTACTCCTCTGTCTCAGGCTGAGATGTCAGGATGAGGACAGTCATGCCAAGGAATCCCATGGAAACTTAACTTGTTCCAGAATCTGCAGTGAGGTGGCCTGCAGCTTGGTGGAGGACATTTCAGAGTTATCTCCCAGGACACTTTTCCTCACTCTCCCTGTTAGGACGGAAGTCTTGGGCCTTGGCAGGGCAGGAGTCTCCTTGGTAATCCCTCTCTCCAGCCATCCATGTCATGCAGGCCTTGTCTCATCAACCCTGAGTTAAGGAGGGCCATGGGGACAACCGACATGGCTTCATTTTCAAAGATGTCTCTGTGCCCAGGGCTGAGGTCTCATCAACAATCAAGGGGCTCCCGCAGAGGCGGGGAGCTGGGGGTGCTGACCGGCACGTTCTCCGAAGCCAGGCAGCACACTGATTACAGGCTGGCTCTGTAATGAGAGGTGGGCAGGCTGGACGACAAGGAGTGGCCTGGGGTAGAGAGGGGTGGGCAGTGTTCAGGCCTGCAGGAGCACTTCAGCTGGCCACCAGCTCAGCATCTAGCTGGCTCCAGACCACACGCACGCTGGCCCTGCAGGGCACGAAGGGAAGGTGGGAAAGAGAGTTGTGATGAATACCACCCATGGGCCAGGGCTAAGCTAAGCTGGGGCTTTTACCTCCACTTTCTCATGTGCTCCCCCAATCACCTAGAGAAACAGGTGTAACTTACTCAGTTTTACAGAGGAGAAAATGAAGGCTTCCAGAAGTGAAGCAAATTGCTCAGACACCTAAGAATGGTAGAATGAAGATTCAAAATTAGGTCCGGATGAATCCGAAAGCCTGTTTTCTTCCAAGAAGGAAATGGGGGAAGAGGCGGGTCCATTCTGGAGCTGAGAAACCGTGAGGAACAGTGGGGAGCAGCAGAGAAGCAAAATGTGGAGATGAGGTTGGCCGTGGGCCTGCTGGGGACCCCCCAAATGCACGTGAGACAGAAGCCCGAGGCAGGCTTTGGGATGTTGAAGCCCAGGGTGACATCACAAGACTGAGTGGTTTGGTTACAAACTGGGGGCTCTTGTATTTTGCTTTTCTTTCTTGGATGTCTTCCCTTGCTTTTCTCTGGGCTATAAATCCCTAGGAAAGCAAATCTCTCCTCAACCCCTGAAACAGGCTGCGCCTGAGATTCCCTCCCCACTGACAGTCCTCAGAAGGCTCCTCCTGCATGTGTCTTCCTGCTTGGAAGGTCCAGGTAGTTCTTTAGGAAGAGGGCCACGCTTTTCCCTGGGGTCTTGGGGCATGTTTAGAAGAGATTCCAGTTGTCAGTGGCTTGGTTACATCTGCATGGCTAAGCAGCTATGACTAACCTCCCCGAGCAAATGCCGGGGCCTCGTGGCACAAAAGCGAGCTAAGCGTTCTCAGCCCCTCTCGGCAGGATCACCTGCTCCTGATTCACCACGGGGCCTGCCGAGGGGGCTGTGGGTGCAGCTGCTTCCTGGGCTCAGATCACTGCACGAGCCCCAAGCTCTGACTGGAGTCTGGCTCCCCCAGCCTGGCAGGACTCGTGCATTCTGGGCATGTCTGGGGGCTCTGAGAGAGCTTTCCGCTTGTGAAATGCCCATTCACAGCCGGAAAGCACCTTCCTGTGTCCAAGGTGCTTTTCTGCCGATTCCAGTGACCTAGCAGGGTGAGCAAAGGTTGGAACGCAATAGACTGAGTTTCAGATCCTGGCTTTGCATCTTAGCTGAATGACCTTGGGCAGTTGATCTCACCTCTGGAGTCTCAGTGTCCTCAGATGTAAATCGGGGGTGATAATAGTTAACCCTCACATTTGTTCATAATAGTGCTACAAAGCTGTGTAAGACCTTGGCCTCTGGGAAAAGAAGTCTCGATTCAAATTGTGGCTGTGCTGCCTGCCAGCAGTGTCATCCTGGGCACCTTGTTTGGCCTCGCTAAGCCTCAGTTTCCTCATCTATAAAATGGGGATAATGAGACTCTTTAATCCACAGCGTTGTGGTAAAGATTAAACACCATCTAAAGCAGTCCATTAGCCATTTAACATCTCTTTGCTGAGCACTTACTCAGGGCTCACCCGGGGATGCAAAAGCCCTAAAGATGCCCGGGGTACTAGCCTTTTCCTCTTTTTTAGGAACACCATCCATTCAGACACAAATAATTTTCTTTCATCATCCAGGAATCAGAAAAGATGCTGTCACATTCACTGCAAAACACCTCCCTTTCCAAAAAGAGAAATTTCCAGTGATAGTAGCTAAGGAAACAGGCCAACAGGGCAGGGCTCTCTGTCACCAGCATCATGAAGGCTGGTGTAGGAGCTGAAATCGCTAATGTCTATGTGTAGAGATGTCACGCAGTAGGTCTTTGCACCTCAGGGTGGCTGGCAAGGGCAATGCAAGCCTCCACTTCTACCTAGAGGGATGTGTTTCATTCACTGTACCAGCAGATTAGCTGTAGGATGGCCCCCATCCACCCCGGGAAAACAGGTGGCGGTGCTGAGGGTCTGGAAGAAGGCTGGCGTTAAAAGAGACTGGAAAGGCCTTGTGTGTGTTGTTTTCAGAGGCTCAAATCGCATCTTGTCAGCCCCATGGCCGCTTTCTCCTTGTGCAAGGCAGAAGTAGCTGGCATTGCCATGGCAACCAGGCAGCATCTTCCAATTTGCCCCTGAATTTTCCATAACAATGGCAGAGTCACCTAAAACATGTTTGGAAAGTGAGAGCCATGAACAGAAAATCACACCAGGGCACTGCGGGGAGCTGACAAGGAGGGGAAGTCACGTTTCCTACCTTTTCAGTTAACCAAGAATGCAGCGAGAAGACACGGGATCAACCCAAATTCAGGCTGAGAGAAAGAAACGTTTTTAAGACTTAACCTGTGCTGAGATCCCAAGAACAGAGGTTGCTCTTTGCCTTGAGATCACAAGCACAAACTGTTGTCTGCCAGGCTCTGGCTTAGATGCTGGAGTGAGAAGCTAAGGCAATTTTTGAGATTCAGATTTCCAGGTTTGTCAGCACTAGGTACCTGGCATCAGAAAGGTGGCTCCATATCTATCATCCCATCCACCTCATGAAAGTCCTGATCTCTCCTTATCTTTTTATATTAGCCACATCATTAATTTTAATGTTTCTATGAGCCACATGAATCAAAGTAAGAAGAAACAGGTGAAAGTCATTTAAATCCTATATTCCATCGAGTCCAATAAATACATGTAAAATATTATCATAGCAACATGTAGCCAATAGACAAAGTGTTGAGACATTTTATATCCTTTTTTCTTACCAAGTCTTAGAAATCCGGTGTGTCTTCTATCCTAACAGTGCACCTCCGTTTGGACTAGCACATTTCAAGCCCACGGTAGGCGCGTGTGACTACCATATTGGACGCTGCAGCTTTGATGCTGGAAGTGGAGGCTTGGCTTATGTGAGATGCTTTGTCTCAAGTCACTCAGCTCATACACTTCAAAGCGGGGAATCCAGTCCAGAAATGTGACCATAAGAGGTGTTTTGAGTAGCAGGGATGGTCTTGGTAAGGAGGTCTGCTACATCAGGGGTCCTCAATGTCTGTTGACATTTTGGCCAGGATGGTTCTTTGTTGTGGGAAACTACCCTGTGCACTGTAAAGTGTTTACAACACCCTCGGTCTCTACCCACTAGATGCATTAGCATCCCTTGAATTGTGACAACCCAAAATAGCTCTATATATTCCAGGATGTTCCCTGGGGAGCCAAACTTATCCCCATTTGAGAGCCTCTGTGCTAGAATAAGACAGAGATGGGGGAACAGGGAGGTATGGTATTGGCTCATGTGACCAAAAGGTGGGAAAGGCAGGGGTGAGGCTGGGTCTCAGAGACACACAGAATCAGCTACTGGAAAATCACCAGAATATCCTCTTTTCATCTTTCACTGTTGCTTCTCTAGCCCCATCAACCTTGCTCTACTCTATGAGCCTGGAACCAGGGCTGCTAATGGGCTCCAAGCTCTCACATCTCAGCTTGACCACAGAGAAGGACTCTCTGCCCCTTACCATTAGCATTCATTCCCAAACTCCCAAGGCAGGTGTCTGATTGGCCCAGCCTGGGTCACATGGTCACTCCTGGGCAGGGGGTAGGCAGATCATAAGGTAGGAGCAGGAGGAGTAGTTCACCCAAAGAAGTGGGTGAAGTGCCAGGAAGATAAAACAATGGTGACCCCTTCAGGGCAGCAGAATTCCCAGGAGCCAGGAATGAGACAGAGAGAGGATTACGTGGGAACCAGCATGAAAGCTCACGTCCCTCCTCAGAAAAGACAAGCATGGTAGGTGGGATGGAGCGGGCAAAGAGCTTAAAGCCCAGGTTGAGACTGGTAACAGAATCAGGATGACTTCTTCACTACACTTTGAGCTTTAGAATGTCAAGAATCTCTTTTTTTTTTTTTCTTTTGGTATTCTCCTCAGCATGGAGCAGAGCACTGGGCAGGTAACATATGTGATGGTTAACTTTATGTGTCACCTTGCAGGGTGTTTTTAAATGAGATGAACATTTAAATCAGTGGACTTTCGGTAAAACAGATTGCCCTCCATATTGTGGGTGAGCCTCATCCAATCAGTTGAAGGCCTGAACAGAACAAGAAGACAGGCCTCCAAGCAAGAGGGAATTCTCCAGAAAACGGCCTTCAGACCTCACCTGCACCACTGGCTCTCCTGGCTATCCAGCCTGCCAGCCCACGCTGCAGATTTTGGACTCGTCAGCCTCCATAACTGTGTGAGCCAATTCCTTGTTTCAGGTAGACAGATAGATAGATAGATATAAAACATATATATATATATATATATATATATATTCTTATTCTGATTAATACAGAATAGTATTAGTACTTCACTGGCCACTTCTTGAAAAAACAGGAGGAAAATGAATTTATGTTTTCTGTAAGAGTCAGGAAGAAATACAGGGTTTAAAGAAGGAACATGGAAAATTCAAAATGGCATTCAATGAGGCTCTTTCTTCTCATCAGATATTGGAGACACTCGAATTTTGAGAGGGGGAGATGGGTTTTTTTTTTAATGTATTTTTAAAATTTATTTATTAAATTTATTTATTTTTGGCTGCACTGGGTCTTCGTTGCTGTGCACGGGCTTTCTCTAGTTGCAGCAAGCGGGGGCTACTCTTCGTTGCAGAGCATGGGCTCTAGGCCCGCAGGCTTCAGTAGTTGCGGCACACAGGCTCAGCAGTTGTGGCTCATGGGCTCTGGAGCGCAGGCTCAGTAGTTGTGGCACATGGGTTTAGTTGCTCTGCGGCATGTGGGATCTTCCCAGACCAGGGCTCGAACCTGTGTCCCCTGCACCGGCAGGTGGATTCTTAACCACCATGCGACCAGGGAAACCCCGGAGATGGCTTTAAATAAGACCCAAGTTGAGTATGGGGTGGGCCAGGATGGGGTGGGCCAGGCTGGGCTGGTGGGGTGGGGGAGAAGTAGGGCTGACCCTCAGAGCAGTGCTAGATGGGACCAGTTGGAATTGGCCACAGATGGCGGGGAAGGTGGGAGATGAAAGCCAAGTTGGGGAGCCCTGGGGAATGTGAAAGGGAGTTGCCCAGGGTTGGTGGCCATCCCGGCCCATAATGATGAATTCTTACCGGGACCCTGCTTGATTGTACTTGGTAGTTGGCCACCCACAGGCAAACAGGCTGGACACCTGAGGGACAGGAACCTGAAATAAAGGTATCCTTTGGGAAGCTCAGAGAGTAGATGAGTTTCCCAAGGAGAAGACAGAGGCCTGCAATGGATCCCCGCGGGGAACCAGCCCTGGGAAGCAGAGACAAGGAGCCAGCCGGAGCCGTTCCTAGAGCACACGCCCTAGTTGGCCCTGCATACAGGGCAGATCGCTCTGGCTTTTTCCTCCTCTAAAAGCGACCATCGCTGGCCACTCCCTGTGAGCCAAGGGCTTTTCTACATGCTTTATGCGTAGTCACTCCCTCCTCAAACAACCCTCAGGGGTGGCACTAGGGTTATTATCCCCATTTCCCAGATGAGGAAACTGAGGCTCAGAGACCTACCGAAAGGCTCACAGCTCTTAAGTGCTGGAGCTGAGTTTCAGATCCAGGCTGCTGGACTCAGCTCCCGTTCAGCTCTGCTTGGCCACCCTATGATGTTCTGCCACCAGACTCTCGGCTCCTCGAGGGCAGGAGGGGCCCTCACTGACAATCTAGCCCTGTGGGAGTAACAGATGCTCTGCAGAGAATTCAAACAGTGCACCGGGAGACAGAGTAGGACTCGGCCCCTGCTCTGGGCCGAGTGCATCTTCTCATAGCACCAAGGCTCTCAGGGGTGAGCAGTCTACGCCAGGAACAGCAATTAGAGTGATTTGACAGCTGAGAGGCAGAGAGCGCCGCAGTGGCTACTCGAGGCTGGATCTACCCAGAGCCAGATACTGGGCTGTGAATGTTGAACCCAGCACTTACTAACTTCAGGGGCTTTGGGCAAGTTACTTAACCTCTTCTGGCTCAGTGACCTCAAATAGAAGGCAGATAATGAAAATACCACAGTGTTAGCTAATATAGGTAAAGCCTGGCACATGGTGAGTGCTGAGTAAACGTCACTCGTTTTCAGATGAAGTGCTGAGGTCTAGAAATGAAAGACAACAGCTGCCACTTAACAGGCATCTGAGATGTTCCAGGTCCTTTCTCTGCATTATATTCACAGACCCTCACCACCTGCCTGGGAGGCGGGGATCATTATTCCTCTGTGCCTGACCGATGAGGGAGATAAGGGAGAGAGAGGGTAAGGGAGTGTCCCAGATTACATGAATGTAATGAATGGCCAAGGCAAGACTTCACGTTTTCCTCACTTGAAATGCCACGCCCTCTCCCACCCTTGGTGTGTCATGGAATGTTGAAGGGGAGCACAGACCTGCTCCTCAGATTGAAGAGAACTCAAACAAGGGCGGAGTAAGAGGAGGAGGAGAGGGGATGGAAGAGGAGAGCAGGGCAGTGGCATCTCATTGGTTGGATGGACCCTGGGAGAGGCGTTTTCGAAACACTATCACTCTGCACCATTATTATCCCCATTTCCCAGATGAGGAAGGTGAGGCTCAGTCAAGGGAAGGGCCCATCCAAGGTCACACGGCCAGTAAGCACTGAGTCAGGGTTAGAACCACTGAACATCAAGCCCTCCTGCCTCTGCTCAGGGCACCCTGGAGAGAGGAGTGGGAGGCAGACAGGGATTAGGCAGGGAGGTTACAATCTTACTTCCACAGATGTCCAAAGAAATGCTTGGGGCCTGGAGCATTCAGGGGAGCAGGATGCTGCTAAATGCATTTCTGAATCCCACGGGATTATGAGCAGGATTATTTCCCTCCCAGGAGAGAAAGCGTATGGGGGACAGAGCCAGGCTTCAGTAAGCACACGGGTCTGTAGAGAGCGCCTCCCTCTGCATGTTTCCATTCCAGTTCCAACCACATGGTCTGCTTTCTCTCTGCCTCCCCGCTGGAATGCCAGCTCCTAGAAGGGAGGAACTGGGTCTTTCCATCTCTGGCCCCTGGCAATTCACACAACTGGCTTGCAGTATTTGAACTCACATCGAATCCTCTGCTCCAAACACCTGTCCCATCACTTACTATCCCCATTCCCTTTGTTTTTCCTCAAAGAACGTATCCCTACTTGACACCAGATTTTTATTCATCTATTGGTTTGTTGTCTATCTCCATCACATATGCTAGGCTGTGATGATGAGAGACAGTCTGTCTTGTACGTGGCTGTGAGCAACTAGTAGAATTTCTGGCACACGGAGGCACTCCATAAATACTTGTCAGTTAATTGAATGAATCGTAGGTACTCAGTATGATCTTTTCAAATCAGTGACTGGGCAGTGGTATCGTATGCTGGGCAGTTATGTGTTTTATTGCATCTAATCCTCACATGCAGATTTTGAGAAAGAATTACCTATCTTTTAAAGATCAGATGAGAGAGAAGTGACTTGCCCAGGATCACACATCTAGATGGTGGCATTGGTGAGATTCAAGCCTGGTTCTACCTGACTTCAAAGCTATGCCTGTTCCACTTCTCCCTGCTGCCTCTAACTGAATGGGGAAATCAGGAAAGCGCAGTGCTTGCTTTGCCAGGAAAATGTGTGGCCTCATTTTCTGCTTAAGGATACATAGCTCACAAGATTTGTGATCTGGTCACCAGAGGATAAGGACCATCCAGGTTGAACTAAAGAAAGCATCCAGCTGCCCCTGTTCAGTGAGCATCGATAAGCTGTGAATGACATAACTGAACTCATCCAGAAGGCCTCATGACAGCCCCACTGCGTTCATTTCCTGGTTTTATAGGGGTTCAGAGAGGTGAAGTAACTTGCCCAAAGCCACACAGCCAGCTCCTGGGAAAGCTGAGTGGAGATTTGATCCCAGCCTCGTTTGACTTCAAAGCCTGTGTTTTTCCCAAGCTGTTTCTCTTTATGTTTTATGCAGGCACTGGCAGGTCCTGGAGCCAAATTGCAAAGCCATCCCATAGGCATCTGTTCCTACCCTATTCCCATAGGATTTCAAATCCTTGGTTTCAACTGATTTCAACTTCAGTGTGAGTTTAATAGGGGTTTCAATAGGAGCCCCTGGAGACTGAAACGCCTTTGGGGTCCAGTCGAATAAACCTCTGAAGAAAATTCAAGCATTTGGGCAGAGGACCGGGTGTAATCAATAACCATGATCCTACCTGCCTGGCTGCCACTCCCCTTTCCTGGGAATAACTCTGTCCCCACTCCAACCACTGAACCTCTCTCTGGAGAGGCCATGTCGCATATGACCCTGCTCCCCAACCTCTGTTTTTTGGTCCAAACTGAGCCAATCGTGGTACCCTCCTACCTCAAGCAGTTTTGATTGGCTGAACCCAGACCAATCAGAGACCTTCCCTTTCTGAAGGTCTTTCTGAAAGGGAACTGAGGGAAGAGGTGAGTCCTTCTCCAGGTGACAGGATGTGCAAAATGTTCGACTCAACAATCAAGAGGTAGCAAATTCTCGGAGAGACATTTGAGAGTTGAGACAGCCTGCTTTGTGTCCCTGAGGACACGTGATGCTGGGGGGTGGAGAGGGGCGGTTTTCTGCAGATGCCCTGTTCAGTGCCACAGCCTGCTTCCCCTAGGGATTTCTCCACGGAAACGCTGCCCACACAGGGGCCAGCCTCACTTTGGCCCCAGAATCCCCTCCAAAGGTTTGACTCCTCATCCCTTCTCTGGCCTGAGCCTCGCCCAGCTGGGCCTGGAAGGGCAAACCCCAGAATTCCTGGCTGAGCCCAGAGCCTCTCTGCTGTCATCTGAAATTCACCCACAGAGATCTCCCTCCCACTTCGGCTCCCTTTACTCCAGGAGGCGGGGGGTGCACATGCACGGGGCGCACAGCCGCACCACACACACATGTACATGCACACACACAGATGCACGCCCACTCACCCTCTCACAGCACGCTCCCGTTTATAGATACAAATTTGCACTTCGCAGAGTACTTCGTGCCCTTCAATACAGCCCTCTCACTTCCACGCATGCGCACGTGGGCACAGGAGCATCCGCAAATGCCCCCGACATCCAACACACACACACTCACGTTCACACCACACCCCCACGATCCTCTTCCCTGGGACAATGCAGACTTTCCCCGGGAAGGCCTTGTACCCCAGCATGTGCAAAGAGAGCAGGAGGAAATTAGCAAGTAGATGGTGGGCTGGGGCAGGGGAGGAGGAACACGTGGCAGGAACAGAAATGGACTTTACTCCCAGCAGTCCATAAAAAGGTAGTTTTACTAATATCTTGTTTCATCCTGTGACCCACACCATGAGGAAGGTACCATTTGGACCCTCGCCTCACAGACGAGACAGCGGGGCTTAGAGAGGGTAGGTGACTCGCCTGTGGGCACACAACCACCAAGTCACAAGCTGGGTTCTGGCCCGGGCGGTTTGGTTCCAGAACTGGACTACCAGAGCCAGTGCTGTGCTCACTTAACCTGTGTCTGAGCCAGGTCAAGTTCACTGCCCTAATCGGGACTGAGGTTGCCCTTTTGCTAAATGAAGTTAAAGGAGGTATTCTCTCATTCCCTCCCGACCATTGGATGGAGAGTGTGTGATTTCATAGTTAACACTTGGCAAGTGTGAGAAACTTGACGCCTGTCAAAGCATTTCCAAATAGCCTACCTGATTGGATTCGCACAACCTAGACAGGAACCTGGAGGCTCAGGAAGGTGAATAGGTGGCTAAGTCGTGTCCCGGGCTAGTGGCGGGGCCAACCCGAAGCACCTGGCGGGTTGCCTGAGTGGCCCAGACTTCTTCCCGCCTCTTCCATCCAGGGACGGGTGGGATTTGCTCCCCCAGAGAAGTAACCATCCCTACTACCTCTAGCTTCTCCCTCCTTTCTTTCACTCAACGATAATTGAATGAATATTCAACACCTATTACACACCAGGTATTGCACCGGCCACGAGGGCTAGGGGCCACCCCTGCCCCACGAGCTTGCATTCCACAAGAGAAGCAGATGAATCCTGCCTGTGTGTCGTCGGGGGAGCTGAGGGTAGAAGTGCAGGGACCCTTAGGGGCACGTGGATGGAGCCCCTCGGGGTCCAGGAAGGCCTCCCTGAAGAGGAATGATGTCTTCCTGGAGAACAGTGGATTTGAAGGAATGAATGAAGTGACAGTGGAGGAGAGGGGCCTGTGCTGAGGCCCAGAGGTCAGAAAGCCCCCGTACCCGCCCACCAGTCAGCTCTGGGGACCCAACCCTGCACAGCCAGTGCCTCCGAGGCCATCGACTCTTGTCAGAAGGGCGCTCCTTCCGGTGTCACCCAAAGGCCGGCTGCTACAGGGCCCCGGGGACTCCCCAGCTTTCCCCGTGCCTCGCCTGCCTCCCTCCATCTCCAGGGAAGCAGGATTCATCCCACGCCTGATTTATTAGCCTTGTCCTGGAATCATCCCAGATGCTGTCATTGGTCTCATTTTCTGACCTGCCTGAGGGCCAGGGAAGGAAATTCATTAGGCCGGGAGAGCTGGCCGCCAGGCCCATCTGTCTGGGCATCTGTCCCCCTCTTCTCCCTCCCTTCTCCCCCCCCCCACCCCCGCCCTCCCCTTCTATCCTTTCCACCTGCAAAGGGAGGAGTTCTGTGCCTGCCACTCCGCCCAGGATCACCAAGGCAGTGACACCACTGAGCTGTCGGTTCCCCAGGGGAGGATCCTGACCAAGGAAAGACGGCAGAGAGCTCCTCAGAAGCTCCTTGAAGCTGCCCTCCAGCACTGCCTCCCCAGGCTCCCTGGGCATCCTGCCCTGACTGAGGAGACTAAGCATTTTCCATCTGGGGGTGTGGAAACCTCTCTCCCAGTAACTGAAGGCAGGTACACCAGACCTGCCTGTTTTCATGCAAAAGGTGTCTTTCTGAGCAAGTCATAAGGAAATCAGATCTCCCGACACAGGCTGTTGCTTTTAAAGCTGAAGGCAAGAGGGGACTGGCAGAGCATCCGCATCCCGACACGGGGCAAGCAAGATGATTTGAAGGAGTATTGGGATTCGTGCCTTTTATTTTAATATGTATTAAATAAATTTAAAATATCTATATATGTATAAGTAGCACATCTAATCTTTGATTACATAAGATATAATTGCTTTGAATAAATAAAATTTAGGTATTTACATTTTTAAAAGCAGGTCAGTGTTTTTAAATGCTAAGTAAGTAACAGTTATAGGATGTGTACAGATTTGGCAAAAACATCAGAGTTTAGCACACGTTGCTTGAAATGAACGAGGCAGTGAATGCACTGCCAAGGTTAAACTTCTTGAGGTGAAACAAACCTTGATTAAGCCAGCCTATTCCATGGAGGGAAATTGCAACCCTAGTTTACCTGCTGCCCAGCACCCACTCTCCCCAGCCCACAGAGGGAAAGCACTCAAGCCAGAGTTTGCCTGTGTGCAGTGACCCTAGAGCTTTAAGCAAACACAGCCTCAGGTCTCGGGAAATGTTTAACCTCGGTGACTGGCTGGCAGTGCAAAGCTATAGAACCTCTGTCCCTGACATCTGGCTCCATGGGGGCAAGCAGGAAGCAGGGAGGGAGAGCCTGGGTCCCATGATGCTCCTACCCATGGTTACCTCTTCTGACCTAAGGAGAGGTAAGATGCTGAGACCCTCGGGGGCTGCAATGAACAAATGAAGAGCAGTGTTTGCATCTTCATCTGTGTTGATAACATCCTGGAATCTCTCTCTCCCTCACACACACACACACACACACACACACACACACACACACAGACACTGCCCACGGCCACCACCATCTACACGCACACACAAACACACAGCCTACATAGTCACTGGTACGCGTTTACAGGCAGACACACTGTATACTCAAACACAGATATGTAGCTACAGACACGCCCCCCGCAAACATCTGTGTACATAAAAACACATCAACACACCTTCATGTGTGCACACACATGTACACAGACTCATTTCACACACACATAGGCACAACCATGCCCGCAGTCACCTACATATACACGTACACATGGACACAGCACTAACACAGTCAGAAGTAAGCAAGCCCGCAGACATGTCCGCTTGGATATTCAAACACAGGCAAACAGAAAGAAACGCACCACGTACAGAAAGAAAGGCACCACATACACAAAGAAAGATACCTAGGCACAAAGACACATAGCACAATCTCAAACTTATACTCACATCCACAGATCCACCATGACACATACAAATCAATACACATATAGGTGAACTCACACACATGCACACACACGCACACAAACAGAGGATGTGAATATATACTCCCAGCTATAGTACAGAACAGCCCACCTTTAGCTTGGGAATGTCACATCAGACATAATAGGATCTGCTGCCCACGTGCCCCCTTGGCTGCCAGCTTCCCAGTTCACAGATGATGCCCTGGAGCTGGGCCTGAGCCACGTGTCTGGGTGCAAGGAGGAAAGTACCCCCCCCATCCCCACAGGGAGCTCAGGGGCTGAGGGAATCAGAAGGGACCGCTCCACTGTCCCAGAGGTACATGGGAGGGACCGAGATCACACCAGGCCCTCACCCCACACAAGTCTTTGGCACATGGCTTGTATTAGACACTCCAACTGCTGCTACAGCACGAAGCCACCTGACCCTGGCACTCAGTCACAAGGACAGGAAAAAAGGGGGAACCAGAGACCATTTGGAATAGTAGAGTCAAGCAGACCAGAGTTCAAATACTTCCGCTGCCACCCCAAAGCTGTGGACCTTGAGCAGGTAACTTCACCTCTCTGAGCCTCAGTTTCCTCATCTGAAAAATGGGTGTGATGTTAATCTTAGCTCAAAGAATAGTGTGAGAACTAAATTAGATGGTGCACCTAGCACAGTTCTCATCACACAGTAAGCACACCGTAAATCAGGAGTTCTCAGCCTTGGTGCCATTGACATATGGGGCCAGATAATTCATTGCTGTGTATGTGTGGTTGGGGGCTGTCCAGCACATTATGGGATGTGTAGCAGCATCCCTGGCCTCAACCCACTAGATACCAATAGCATCCCCCCTTCCAACTTGTGACAACAAAATATGTCTCCAGACAATGCCAAATGTCCCCTGGCCCGGGCAAAATCTCCCCCCATTGAGAATCACTGCTGTAAATGTTGACAGTTATTATTATTTTTGTTGCTATGATTGTCACCATCATCATTAGGATGACATTAGCTACAAGACAGTCGGAACAGAAAGGGGACCATGGAGAACATGCCCTTATTCCAATAGCCACTTCCCTCCTCTCTCTCCTCCTCCCCTTGCCCTTTCTCTGTGTTTGCTCCTGAAGCCGCCTCTCCTGACCAGACCTGGCTTAGCTGAGTAGCTGAAGAGAATGTGGTCGAGGCACCTGCAGGAGAATCGGGCTGGAATCTCTTTCTCTAAATAAGCAGACTGGCCAGGAGCAACTATGTGCCTGGAAACCAGGCTTCCAGGGAAGAAGCTCAGGATGTATCCAACTTTTGGGTAACCTCGGGTGGGGTGGGAGTAGGGGGCCAGGACTGGGGAAGACAGAAGTGAAGAAAGTCACCTGGGAAAGCAAAGGGGCAGGACAAATGACTTCTTGGAAAGTAACCTTGCCATATCTATTAAAATACAAAATACGCATATCTTTGGGCCAAGTAATCCTTTACATGGGAATCTATCCAACATAACAAACACAAATGGACAAGATTTATAAGTATCACATGTTTATTGCAGCAGTGTTTGTAGTGGCAAAGATCTGGAAACAATCCTTGCATGTCCATCAACTGGGGACCGGTTGAGTAAATTATGGGTCACCCACACAATGGAATATTAATGCAATTTAAAAAAGAAATTAGCTATATAGCCAATAATCTGGATTGATGTCTCTGGACACAGTTAAATGAGAAAAACAATATATAGAATAATGTCAATAACAGAATCCCACTTTTTGGTAAAAGCAACTGAAAGCCCTATTTTGGTACGTGTCTCAGCGTGACGACTACTAACATTAGCTGCTGGGCAAGAAAGGTGGAACAAAATGAATATGGAGAGATTACTTTTTGTATATATGTGTATATATAGATTATGTGGATCATTGAGCGTTTTCACTCATAGTAATGAGAGAACCCTACTTTGTTCATTTCTGCAGAAGAATTTAGTAAGGAATGTTGTTAAATGAAAAGAACTCAGTACTGAGCCAGTCTCCAAAGCTGAGGTTTTAAAGTATGGCAAGTGACTCATTCATTCATTGATTCATTCAACAAATACTTCCTAAGCGGGCATTGCTCTAGGCACGGTGGACACAACAGGAAATGAGATGCATCCCTGTCTCCTGGAGCTCACATCCAGGGGGAGAAGCAGACAACAAACAGATGAACACCGGTGTATAAAGCATTGCATTGCGTGGTCATGTTTGCGTGAAAAATAGAGCGAGGCAGGGAACAGAGAGTGATGGGCGGTGGCCTATCTTCTAGATGGGGTGACCAGAGAAGGTCCCTGGGCACAGACCCGAAGGGCCTGAGGGGGCAAGGGGCCAAGGGGAAACCCAGGCAAGAGTGTTCCAGCAGAGGACCCATGAGGGCAAACCCCCGAGCGACACGCTTGGTGAGTTCAAACACAGAAGGAGGTTAGTGCAGGAGATGGTGGCACGCGGGCACAGGAAGGACTTTGAACTTTAATGCAGATGAGCTGGGCGCCTTTGAAAGGTTTTGGGCAGAGGAACACAATGGTCTTATTTCCCCCGGCCAGACTGGCTGAGGAGTCTCAAATTTGTTCTAGAAAAGCAGGCTCCACTGTTTCTGGACTTCTTCCAGACTGCCATCAGTCCAGGCCCTACACTGGAGGGTCCGAGTAGAGGTCCAGCCAAGGTTCTGGTGGGCTCAGGCAGAAATTATAGGTGCTACACGATGCCCTGATCATTCTTACAAACTAAGCTTGAAAGGAGATGCCCTTGGATGTGAAGCGATGGGCATTCTCATCCGTCACTGGTGGGAGAATCCTTGCAGAATGATCCTTCTGGAAGCAGTTTGGCATTCCCCAGTTGAGGTGAACACACGTGTACCCGGGGATCCACAACTGCACCCCTATCTGTGAACCCTCCAGGAAATCTTGCACACAAGAGCCGGGAGATTCACCCTCTTGTGCTCAGCAATACCATTCACGATCGCAAAGACAGGAACAGCCCAAATGTCCACAGAAAGGGGGACACGTGAAGAAACTAGGCGATATTCCTCCAGTAGAACACAACACAGCAGTGAAGACAAATCAACCATTGCGTGCATGGGCTTGGGGGCTCCCAAACCCTAATGTGCGTGAAAGAAGCAAGTCACAGGCCACATATGTACGATTTCATTTATGCAAAGTTCCCATGCAGCCAAAACTAGCTATCCATTGTTTAGGAATCCATAAACAGGGCATACAAATATAAAGAAAAGCAAGGGGGCTTCCCTGGTGGCGCAGTGGTTGAGAGTCCGCCTGCCGATGCAGGGGACACGAGATCGTGCCCCGGTCCGGGAAGATCCCACGTGCCGCGGAGCGGCTGGGCCCGTGAGCCATGGCTGCTGAGCCTGTGCGTCCGGAGCCTGTGCTCCGCAGCGGGAGAGGCCACAGCAGTGAGAGGCCCGTGTACCGCAAAAAACAAAACAAACAAAAAAAAGAACAGCAAGGGAGGGAGTAATACAACATTCAAAACAAGGTGGCATAGACTTTGTAATTTTCTTTAAAAACTGAAAATAGTTGATACTTCACTGTATAGCTCACTTAAAAAGAAGCCAAAATTTATGAACATCTCGACTTATTTTGTTGTTAAAGTAGAGGTGGCAGGTAAAATTGTCACTAGACTAAATTCATCCCTCTCTTCTCCCTTTTCCATAGGTTTCCAGCAAAAGAGTGCTCCACATAGGTTGGTTGTATTGTTTAAGCCTTGAAATAAGCTACACAATTATACCCATTTCAGAGGTAAGCCGAGTGGGGCTCAAAGAGGTACAGTCACCTACCCAAGGTTACCTGGGATTCAAATCCAGGTCAGTGTGACTCCAAAGCCAGAAAGGACTCAAAGCATTGGAAGAACTGAAAATAGGCCAGGGTGGCTGGAGTGTAGTGCGTCAGGGCCAGAGGATGGAGGGATTTGTAGGTCATGGAGAAAAGCCTGGGTTTTCTTAATGGTGCCCTGGGAAGCCACCAACGGGTTTCAGGGCAGAAGAGTGAAAAAGGCCAGATCTGCATGTTATAAAAATTTCTCCAGCTGCTGGGTTAAGAGTAGATTGGGAAGGAGTAAGAATGACCCTGGAGACCGGCAGGAAGGCTGTGGAGTCACGTGTAGACGGAGGGGAGATAACGGGTTCTTGAGACATTTCAGGGAGGGTCACAGAATCTGGCAATGGATTGAATTTGGGGCTTGAGAGGAAAGAAGAGGCCAAGGATCGTCCGAGTTTTGATTTCAACCACTGAGTGGAAAGTGGTGACATTTGAATTAACTGAAGAGAAAGCAATTTTGAGGGGAAGCACTTTAATTAAATAGGACTTCTGGTTTCCGTCCCGGTCCCCACACTAGAGTAAAGGGACAAGCCTGAGCTGCCTGAAGAGTCACCACCAACCCCTAGCAGAGGCCATGCTCTTGGCCTGCCCATGCACCCCAACTCTCTTTCTCTGCAGGTCAGTTCTTTCCCTGGGGCTCCCTCTGCCCTTCGTGCAAACTGAAGCCCCTGTCTAAAGGCCTGCCTAAAGCCTTGGGGGAGCCCAGCTTGGGCTGCCAAGCTGAGACGTCCAGAGCATTTGGTGTTGGTCGTTCCTCTGGCCTCTGGTGACATTCTCTGGTCTCCTGCCTTTTGCAAAGTTGGAGAGAATCATCAAAAATCTGTACTGGCCCATGAGCTACCAAAAATCGCTTTTTGGGTCTCCTAGAAGTTGGGTAGCAGCATGAGAAGCAACTGAACTTCTTTTCTTTTCCCCTGAGCATCGCCTGAATTATTTAATAATTTGCTTTTCCTGGAGATGGTAGAATAGAGTGTTTAAGCCAATGGCATTTGGAGTCACACAGTTCTGGGCTGGAAACCAGCTCTTGCTACATTAATAGCTGTGTGATCTTGGGAGGGGTAGCACAGGGCCTGGCACATAGTAGGGCCTTACGTAATGGAAGGTGGTAGTGATTTAAGGAAGGTGAGACCGGAGAAGAGAATTTTGGCTAGCAGAGCCCTTAGAGATCTTCCTGCCATTATATAGGTGGGGTAAACTGAGGCCTGGAGAGGTCAAAGGGCCTGCTCTAGGAATCCCATTAGACGTAGGATTGGGGAGTAAATGCCACACCCTGACCCCCAGTTCAGTTCTCTCTCCAGACCTCCACTGGGAGAGCCGGGGACACGAGTGAAGGCAGCAGAACCTACACAACATGTGTTTTCAGTTGACTGCAAGGTGGGCGTAGAGCAGAGAGGCACACAGGTGTTCCACGGGCTGGGTGGGCTTGCCTGTTTGTACAGGACAGGCAGCACAACGATTAGAAAAGTATCTGAGTTGCTACAATTTACAAATCAGGAAGTTTCATATAAAAATCCAAATTTCTGAATTTTTTTTTTTTTAATCAGAAGACGGGGCCACCCTGGACCTGTATTCATTCATGGCAACAAGCTGTTGGAGCTGACCTGGTGCTGCTTCCTCTGGCTGGCTCTGTGCACTCTGTTTGTCACAGTCTCCACCCCTCTCTATTGCCTCCTGGTTACTACAGCCTGGTGTTGCCTGCAGTGTACCATTATGTTTGACCTACTTTGTTTTGAACACGTGGCCCACCTCCCTCATTTATGTGACCTGCCCTGTCCTATAGTCATGCATTTATGATTCTGGCCCTAGAGTGTTTTTTTTTGTAAAAAAATGTTTTGGGAGACAGAGCTATATATACACCTGTACCATATTACCTCTGTTGTGTAACCCTGAGTCATTTCTCCCAAACACATGGCAAATGAAATCTTCCTCCTCATATCCATTTGCAGATAGAAAATCCTGCCTGTGGTCACAGTCGGGCCCTTACTCTAGGTTCCCCACTTTTCCTTTCAGTTTGGATCTTACCAAGTGTTACAGTCCTTACTTTCCCACATTCTTTCCTTCCCCCGCCGCCCAATCCCTTGCCTGCCCAAGAAGTGCCTCTCCTCCCCTCCCCCCTACAGAAGCCCAGCCCTGTGCTCTGCCTCCTGCAGATCAGAGGGGCTTGCCCTTCCTTTCTGCATCTGGGTCGGGTGGTGTGTGGCAAAAGGATCCAAGGCCAGACAGCACTGTGAAATGCGCTCTTTACCTGGGAGGTGGGGCAGGGGCGGGGTCAGATGTCTTGAATTTCTTATAGCAGGAAAAACAATCATCAACTCCCCACCCCCGTGGGTTGAAAGAGGGACAAGAAATCTTTACCTGCCTCTCCTCCACTTTTAGAGATGAATAAAGGAAGTGCCCAATCTGTTTGGAGCCTCTATTTAGACCTGCACCACTTTCAAATTTTCTGTGGCCTCCCAACCAACCTCCCTGCCTCCACCTCTTCCCCTCCTGCCCCTTTTTTACTCTGCCTCAAGCGTGACCAGGTCTCCCTCCTGCTTAAATGCCAACAAGAGCTCCCCATCACCTCCAGAATAAAGTCTAAGGCCTTGGCCAACCAGTGGGGCCACCAAACTTCCCAGTGTCGTCTCTCACCTTCCCCGTGAGCAGTAGGCACTCAGGCCAGGAAGCCACAAGCTCTCATCTGGTCTTCTGCTTTGCCTGTGCTTCTTTCTCTACCAGGACAATCTCCTGTCCATCCTTTAGGAATCAGCTTAAACACCACCTCCTCTGACTCTTTGTCTCACCAAAGTGGTTAGATTGTCATGCTCCTCCTCTGTGCTGACACCCTTCTTTTGTGGCCTGCATGGTTGTACTATGTTTATAGATCTGTCTCTCAGATTCTGAGGCTCTCAGACAAGCACCCTCAGGTTTGTCTGTGTCAGCAGAACCTGGCACAGGGCCTGGCAGGGGGAATGGCTAATAAAGACGTGAGGAACTGAAACAGTACGGTATGGAATTTCAGCCAAGACACAGAAAGGGTGTTCACGATTGGAAGAGGTTGTCCTTGGGTCTTTTGAGAATGTGTCTCCTGTTTCATACCAACAAAATCTCTGTCCTTCAAGGAGATGATCATGGGCCTCCTCCCCACTTGCCAGCCACAAGGCCCTTCCTCTTCTTCATTCCTCTCACAGGAATCGGTCCTTCCATCAAAGACACTGGGCCACAAAGTGCCTTGAGTTACTACTGACCATTTTATGGGTCTAAATCTTGTTAATCCAAATGGACAGTAATCTCCTCAAGGGTAGGTCTGTGATATTCATCCATCCATCCATCCATCTATCCATGTAACCATCCATCCAGTCATCCATCCATCCATCTATCCATCCATCCGACCACTCATCTATCCATCTATCCATCCAACTATCCATCTGACCATCCATCCATCCATTCATCCATCCATCTATCCATCAGTCCTTCCATCCATCTGACCACTCATCTATCCATCTATCCATCCAACTATCCATCCATAGGTCCATCCATCCATCCATCCATCCAATCAAGCGTCTACACTGTACCATACACTCCAATGGGTACTGAGGATAAAATGGAAAGCAAAATCAGATGCGACCTCTGCCCTCACTGCAGCTAGCGGTGCACTTTGGGAGGAGACATGTAAACAGACAATTACAAATAAGGGTAAAATATCAACTGTGGCAAGTACTTTTGAAGGTGAAATCAACAGTGCTATAAAGCTCTGTTACAGGGTCATTGGTCCTGGTGTGGGGGACAGGAAAAGCCCCATGTGGTGGCAGCAACGAGAACGTGGGTGAGTGTGGTACAGATGAGCAGGTGCTGCAGAGCTAGGAGGCCGCGTCCAGGAGCCCTCTCTTTATGTATTAGCAACAGTAAGACATTGGCCTGTGTTTAGGCACCATTACCCTATTGAGCGGGCATTCCAGGTGCTTCGTTGTCCATTCATTTATACAAACATGCCCAATAATATAGATGCGTTTTTCCTGTGATGTCACTTTCTCTTGCATAATGCAAAGTGCGTATTTATATACCATATATGTCTATCTATAAATATACAGACACACGCACATATGCACAAGCACATGTGCACATTGCTTCTTTCTTCTCCCTGATGCTAGGTCTACATAAAGTAGTTCATTGAAATGCAGATACCGTCGTCATCATCATTATATAACCATCACATCTTATACTCCTATATAAGATTATAACGATTATATATATATATTATATATATACATATATAATGATTATATATATATATATATATATATATATATGATATTTATATAACTCTTTAGTGAGTACCACTTTACCAGGACAATCATATGCATTGTCTCTACTCCTCACAACAGCCCCACTGGATAGGTTTGGTTTCCCCATTTCACAGATATGGAGACTGAGGCTCAGAGACATGAAGTTACTTGCCCAGTGTCACACAGACAGAAGTGAGGGGAGGCAGCCCTGGAGTCCAGGTCTGTGTGATTCCACCTCCCTGCTGCCCCCTTTCTAGAATTTCTGAACCCAAAGTGACCTGAGACAGTGCTCAGACAGCTGGCTGAGTTAGGAGCCGCCTGTGGCTGCCAAAGAGTTTGCCTCTATTTAAAGAAAGAGCCATTCAGGAAATGGGGACCATGACCGTGGCTGCACGGACCAGCTGGGCTCTGGGGACCCAGTGGAGCTGCCCAGCCATCAACAGCCCCTGCACAATAGAATCACTGACCCGACAGTCAGAGGTGACCCCCAGAGGGCCCCTGGCCGAGGAGAAGGAGCACAGACCTGTGATGGCTTTTCCTGTGGACCACATAGGGAGGGGAGAGGGCCTCTGACTCAGATGGACAACCTAAGGCCCACCGGGAATTAGTCCCAGGCCTTTGGGGTCAGACTTAGATTCACATGCAACCAGCTTGGGTTATGTGTCTGACATTTGTTAGGTACTTTCACATGCGTCTTTTCACCAATCCTCAAAGTGATGCTTCAAGAATAGTACTATTGGGCTTCCCTGGTGGCGGAGTGGTTGAGAGTCCGCCTGCCGATGCAGGGGACGCGGGTTCGTGCCCCGGTCCGGGAAGATCCCACATGCCGCAGAGCAGCTGCGCCTGTGACCCATGGCCGCTGAGCCTGCGCGTCCGGAGCCTGTGCTGCTCCGCAACGGGAGAGGCCACAACAGTGAGAGGCCCGCGTACCGCAAAAAAAAAAAAAAAAAAAAAGAATAGTACTATTTAATATCGTCATTTAGAGAGGAAGAAAGGGAGGTGCAGAGAGGTTAAGTGTCTGACCCAAGCTCACACAGCTACTAAGTAGTAGAATTCTACCCAGTACAGTGTAGCATGCATTCATTCATTTAATCAACGTTCATGACGTGTCTACATGTACCAGGCACTGTTCCAGGCACTTGGAATTCACAGATAAACAAAACTGACAAAATCCCCATCCTCATGGAGCTGATATTCGAGTGCCACAGTGCCAGAGTCTGTGCAGTCACTACTGAAACAAAGAAAACTAAGACCCAGTTCTTGCCTTTGGGGTGCCGTAGTTTACTCGAAGAGACACACAGGTGGGAAATTTAAAAGCACTGTGAACAGTTCAGGGTGCTTTGATGTGGTTAGCAGAGAGGCTGTGAGAACAAAGGGTGGGCATCAGGGAAGGCTTCCTGGAGGAAGTGTTACCTAAAATGAGCCCTGCAGTGAATGGAGCCCAAACCTGTTCTCTTTTGGCTGCTGCACCCTGAAATCCTGACAAAGCTGCCCAGACCTGACTTGTTCTCTCAGGTACATCTTGAGCAAAGGCCCAGAGGCAGGAGGCTGCTCTGTGGTTCAGGGAACTCTACTTCTGGTTACAAAGGTCAGGGATCAACAAGGCTACAGAGGACAATGGACTCAGATAGCTTTGGGCCTTCAGGAAGCACTGGTGAGTTTTAAGCAGGAAAGTGGCCCAATGCCACTGGTGGCTTCAAAGATCCCTCTGAGGCTGAGTAGAGGCTGAAGTGGAGGGGGTGAGGATGGAGACTGGGAGGGAGCTTTGGGGGCATCCAGGCAATGACAGAAGGACTGAAAATTGTTTTGTAATTTACCTTTTTAGAGGCAAAATTATCCCTGCTCATTAAAATACAAGAAAGAAAGAAAGAATGAAAGAGAGAGAGAGAGAGAGGGAGGGAGGGAGGGAGGGAGGGAGGGAATGAGGGAGGGAAGGAGGGAGGGAGGGAGAGAGGGGGGGGGGTTGGAGGGGAGGGAAGAAAGAAAATAGAAGGACGGGAGAAACATACCTAACAGCAAAGTCAAGCCAATGTTCTCCTTGGAAACATTAAAAAAAAAAAAATGCATCTTAGATCCTTCTGCCACCTGCATTTTAAGTTCGGTATCCTGTGTCTCCGATTTATCTATGTTGATGCATGTGGCTGTAGTTTTTTTTTAATTGAAGTATAGTTGATGTACAGTAATGTTATATAAGTTACAGGTGTACAATATAGTGTGATTCACAACCCTTAAAGGTTATAATCCATTTATAGTTATTATAAAATATTGGCTATATTCCCCATGTTGTACAATATATCCTTGTAGCTTATTTTATACCTAATAGTTTGTACCTCTTATTCCTCTATCCCTATATTGCTCCCCCCCTTCCCTCTCCCCACTGGTAACTACTAGTTTGTTCTCCATATCTGTAAGTCTGCTTCTTTTTGGTTTTATTCACTAGTGTGCTGTAGTTTTTAGACTCCACATATAAGTGATATCATACAGTATTTGTCTTTCTCTGTCTGACTTATTTCACTAAGCGTAACACCCTCCAAGTCCATCCATGTTGCTGCAAATGGCAAAATTTTATTTTTTATGGCTGAGTAGTATTCCATCACGTGTGTGTGTGTGTGTGTGTGTGTGTGTGTGTGTGCACACGCCATGTATTCTTGGTCCATTCATCTGTCGATGGACATGTAGGTTGCTTTCATATCTTGGTAATTATAAATAATGTTGCTATGAACACTGGGGTGCATGTATCTTTTCAAATCAGTGGTTTTGGGGTTTTTTTCTGATAAATGCCCAGGAGTGGAATTGCTGGGCCATATGGTAGTTCTATTTTTAGTTCTTTGAGACGCCTCCATACTGTTTTCCACAGTGGCTGCACCAATTTACATTCCCACCAACAGTGTACGAGGTTTCCCTTTTCTTCACATTCTTGCCAACATTTGTTAACTGTGTTTTCTGGTGAGAGCCATTCTGACAGGTGTGACGTGGTATCTCATTGTGGTTTTTATTTGCATTTCCCTGATGATCAGCGATGTTGAGCATCTTTTCAGGTGCCTGTTGCCCATCTGCATTTTCTCTTTGGAAAAAATGTCAATTCAGTTCTTCTGCCCATTTTTTAATCGGGTTGTTTGTTTGATGTATGAGCTCTTTATATATGTTGTATATTAATCCCTTATCAGTCATATCATTTGCAAATATTTTCTCCTAGTACGTGGCTGTAGTTTATTCACTTTTACAAGTATATGGTGTATACCATTGTGCATATATAACCCAACTTACCTACCCATTCTCCTGTCGGCAGACCTTTGGGTGGCATCCAGCTCTTTGCCACCTCAAAGAGTGCTGTTATAGGCATTTGTGGGCATAGCTCGTGAGCACCTGTGCATGAGTTTCTCTAGGCAACCTTGAGGGTGGAACTACTGGCTTGCCGGGCCCAGTGCCCGCTCCAAGCCTCTGTCCTGAACAAGGCCCGACCGCCCCAATGTGGGTCTCGCTGCCAGCATGCGGGAAGCCCGGGGTGAGGCAGCCGTGTGCAGGCAGGCCCAGGCCAGTCCCCAGTCATCTCCCAGGACTTGGCAAGCGCCTCACATGCCCCTCATCTGCCAGCAAGGCCAGCAACCCTCCAGCTGGCTACTAACTAGGTCACGAGAGAGCATCGCTCTCTGAATTTGTTCCATTTCCTTCGGCACTTGGGCCTAGTGAGGCTCTGTTCACAAGCCACTGGCCCCAAGGGAGGTGGTAATAATAGCAGCTCTTGAGCTGACTGCACAGCAGGCACTGTTTAACTAACCTTCCGTGCATGTTAACTCACTTAATCTTCATAACCAACCACACGAGGTAGGTACTGTGTTATTCCCATTTTACAGATCAGCAACCAAAGCACAGAAAGTCGAGGCTGTGGCCCAGAGTAACACATGCTAATAAGTGATGAGATCAGGCTTCAAACCCAGGCAGCCTGGCCCCTGCACCCCCTGCCACTCTGCTAGGCCATCTTCCACAAGATGGAGAGAACCAACCCCTTGCCCAGTCCTGAATCCATCAGCATTCTTTTACTCGCAAAAAAAAACCAAGAAAACAATTCGAATGAATGAACATAAGCAAAAAGGAGGGCTTAGTGGATGACAAAAATAAATCCAGAAAAGAAAGGTAGGAAGCAGACATCGGGGCCCGCTGGGTCCAGGGAGGCAAACACTCTCAGACACCTTTCCATCCCCACCTTGACATCTCTGAATGTGGTGCCTTTGCTCTGTTTACCACGACGAGAGGGGCAGGAACGTGGCTGACTGCAGCCTTCACTTACCTTCTAACACACCCACCAATTCCTGCTAAAAAACAAAACTCAAACAAATAAACCAAACATAGGAAAGGATCCTGATTAGCTCCGCCTGGGTTCCCTGTCCTCCCCTGGAGCATCGCCAATGGCCAGGAGAGGTCGGGTGCTGGCATTGGTGCAGAGAGGCTCACGGGCCCCAGCCCATAGCCAAAAAGGCTGCACCTGCTCCCAGGACGGGGACAGCGCAGATGCAACCCCTGAGGCCCGAGTGAGGGGTGAGTGACTGTGGGCACGGCAGCTGCCCACAATGGTAGCTTCACATACCACTAGGGCCCTGACTGCCAAGGAATGGAGGAAGCCCGGGGGGTCCCTGCCTCCCCTCTGGACACTCATCTTTACCCAGGATTCAACTAGACTGAAAAGAAGTCCCCCTTTAACAGCTTTCTATTCAGTATTCAGGGAAAAGAGGTTTCCTCCTGGTGTTTTTAACGAACAAAAACCTCCTTCCACTCACCTCACCCATGGAGGGCCCCGGGACCAGCAGAAGTGTGGACATCCAGGGCTCAGGGGAGCTGCAGAGCCTTGGGAGGGGACCCGGGGGTCCCCTCCCGGCCTGTTGATTACAAGCACTGCAGCCCAGGGTGCCATTCACCCTGGCCACTGCGAGGAAGCCCAGGAGCGGGGGCTCATGGCCTCACCCTCAGGGCACAGGGAAAGGAAGCAGAAAGCCAGGCAGATGACACGCGAGTTGACACGAGAAAATCCTGCATGGGCTGTCCTGGCTCCTCGCTGCCCATCTTCCCCCTAAAGTCCACCCAACCCTCCCCCAGCCCTGTGTTCTGGCCACCCCTGTGGACCCCCACAAAAGTCTGATGTGTCCTCAGTGAAACCAGGTCACAGAACATTCGAGAAGCGATTCGGGGAGGCCAGCAGACGCAAATCTGGACAGAACAAAGCCAACCTGTCCACCAAGGAAACTCAATCCGCTTACGCTCTGGAGCTCCCTCGTAGCAGAGAAGAAAGGGTGCTTTCATGGGCTCAGCCCTCCCTGCTTGCAAAATATGTCCCGCAGGTGTCCTGTCCTCTCTCCAAGCGTCTGCCCCCCGGGACCTGTGGCCCCTCACAGCCCAGGGGTGGGCCCGCGGAAGGGACCCCATCCTTGGGCCACTGAGGAGAGGGGAAGTGGGAGAGGGGAATCAAGAAAAGCACCGAGGAATGAATGACTTCAAGGTTAAGGCTCTGGAGATAAAAAAAAAAAAAAAAGACAGTGTGTGTTTGTCCTGGAAATTGGCTCATGGACAGATTAAATTTAGGAGTAACTGGGGCAGATACGCAGGGAAGCATGTTTCCTTAATGAATCCGTCTTTATTTAACTGCTTAGTCATTTACTGGGCCAAAAAATCTGGAGGTGACTCCAAAAGTCACAATGATGAAGACAGTGGTGGGCTGTACCCTGTTGATCGGTCTCAGGGCTGAGCTCCTGTGACATTACCTTGCCATGCCAATGGGGCAAGGATCGGCTGCGCTGACCGCCAGGATAACCCCACATGACACAGCTGCTTATTGCTCAGGAGCAATCATCTTGCCACATCATTTTCCTGACGGGGAGGTGGCTGGGATAGGCAAAGTCGATTTGGGTGGTGCTTCCTCCTCTCACCCTGACACCTCCTCCCTTCAGCCTCCTGCGTTCTCATAAGCCCACAGTTATGTCATTACGCACTGCAATAAGGGCACTGAAGAAGAAGTGGAGAAAGCTGGGTTCAGAGGGAAGGGGGAGGAGCAAATGGGTGGAGCTTGGGCATTTTTAGGGTAGGGAAGCTACTTTGTCTGATACAGTCTTGGTGGATGTAGGCACGACACGTTTGTCAAAACCCGTAGAATTGTTTAACACAGACTGAACCCTAATGGAAACTATGGACTTTAGTTAATAATAATGTCCCAATTGGTTCAGCGGTTGTAACAAGGGCACCGCCCTAATGCAAGATGTTAGAAATAGGGAAACCTGGGGGGAGAGGGGGTATATGGGAACGCTCTGCACTTTCTGTGCAATTTTTCTGTAAACCTGAAACTGCTCTGAAAAATAAAGTCTATTTTTGAAAAAAGTGAAGACGATTATAAAAGACTGTAACAGGGGGCTTTATCTACACTTGAGCACCTGCAGAGATGCTGCTTGAATCCATAAACTGGCTGATGGTCATTTGGCCATGGTTGCATATCTGTCTGCAGGAATGGGAGGGAACCACTGTTTAGTGAGTGACCGTCCTGTGCAGCTCATCACTGGGCACTGCCCACCTGTTACATTTGCTATGGGAGTGGGGAAAGGGGTTCATTCCTCTAGGAGATGTACCAGAACAAAGATGGGGAGAGGCAAGGAGAGGGGAATGTGTATAGCTCCAAACAATAGAGCCAGAATAATAATATGATTTTATACTTTGGGGGGACATCTTCTATTTCATAATACAAATTGTGGGAAAGCTGGACAAGGTGTTCTTGGTTGGTGGATGTGTGTGAAATATTTATCAACAGGCCATGGAGAGGTGGAGCCTTTGAGGAAGAAGGCAGAGATTTTTGTATTTAACAAAAGAAGACACGAAATAGAATAGGTTGAGAAACACTATACTATTGCATGTGAACTCACCACCACACTGAGAGCAAGACGGCATGACTCCCACTTTACAGAAGAGGCAACTGAGGCTCAGAAAGTTTAAGTCCCATGCCCATGTCACACAGCTGAAGTTGCAAAGACAGAATTTGAACCCCAGCTAGACCTGCCAATACAGTAGCCATCATTGAGAATAGGATGGTGCAGGGGGCTCCAGAGGACGCCAGTGGCATTCCTGGGGAGACTGGAAGTCACGGTCCAAAGTCAGTAGGTCAGCAACTCACCCTCTGCCTGCATGGCCCGCGAGGGACAGCACTGGGGAGACCCCATTGTGCTGTGCTCCAGGGAAGAGAGGGACCTGGGATCTTGACGCCATCCAGAAGTGTCAGCCCAGGAAATAGAGTAACAGCCTCATTTATCTGGATATCACTAATGCAGGACACACTGTCAATCCAGCCTGGGCTGAGCTGAGGTCCAGGCTGTCCTAGGTGTTCAAAAGTTTTATAGAGCTAAAATGGGAGGGAGGACACTTAACCAATCTCAGCTAACTCTTCAAGAATTTCAGGTTATCTGATCTTTTTTTGTTTTGTTTTTGTTTTGTTTTTTTGCGGTACGCGGGCCTCTCACTGTTGTGGCCTCTCCCGTTGCGGAGCACAGGCTCCGGATGCGCAGGCTCAGCGGCCATGGCTCACGGGCCCAGCCGCTCCGCGGCATGTGGGATCCTCCCGGACCAGGGCACGAACCCGTGTCCCCTGCATCGGCAGGCGGACTCTCAGCCACTGCGCCATCAGGGAAGCCCTTTTTTTGGTTTGTTTTTAAAAGGAGGTCATTAATCATACAACAGGTGATTCCAAACGCATGTTTCCCTCTTCCTCCTAAAAGCAGGTGCAAAAGGACTTCCAAAAGGCTAAATGTCATTAGCCATGTGAGGACATGAAAACAATAAACGTCTGGGAACGTCACAATGCAGCACAAGCTTCTCAGCATGGAACAGTTGGGCTCTGCTATGGTGGATGTGTCCCCTACCTGCCCTGTCCAATACGGTAGCCACTAGCTACACGTGGCTATCAAGCACTTGAAATGTGGCTGCCACACCAGAGAAACTGCATGTGTCATTTTAGTTAAATAAATTAATCAGTTTAATAGCCACATGTGCTGAGTGGCTCCCACTTTGGACAGGGCAGACTTCAACGGTTCCTGTCTAAGTGCTGTGACTTCTTTCCCTTTTAGTCCAAATTCTTATTCTCACCAAAGCAGCCATGACAACTCACCTCCCCAACGTGGTCCCCTGTCACAGAAGCCTTTCACACCCGCCAAACTGGCACAGATCCTGGGAGAGATGGAGGAGAGAGGCCATGGAGGGGAACCCCTGTGGCCCAGAGAGGAAAGGTGACTTTCCCAAGGTCTCCCAGCCTCTGAAGAGTCAAATGGGATGGGATCTGAGGCCTCTGCTCTCAGAGGGTGGCCCTGCTAGATACACTGAGCTATAAGATACAAACATTTGCCACAAACATATACATATACATATATATATATAGTTGGCCAAAAAGTTCGTTTGGTCAGTGAATACGATGTTCAGTAAAGTTCTTGGTGAAAATGAAAAATGTCTTTTATTTTTACTTAAAATCGAATGAACTTTTTAGCCAACCCAATATCAAGCGCCAGCCTGTGCCAGCCTTGGGGACACAGCATTGGAGACAGCAGACAGGACCCCTTCCTGCTCCTTCCACAGGTCCCAGCCCAGCAAGCCTGTCACAGGCGCCCAGTTGCCTGAGCTGGAGGGCTGGTGCTTTGGAGTCAAGGGCACAAATCAGAAGACCTCGATTCCCCAGCATCTGATTCTCATAAGGCACTCTGCACTAGAAAAAAAAAGAAAAAAGAAAAAAGTTTCCACTGACGAATATGCTTGGGAATCACTGAAAACAAGATTTCTCCTCCAGGAGACTGACAAATGCTCATCAGCATTTTAAGGAAGGGGACAGGGAGGAGGGAGGCAGTTAGGGGAGTGGACAGAAGCCTGGGTTTGGGGTTGGCCTGCCTCACTTCTAAATCCTTGCTCTGTCCCACTAACCAGGGGGGCGACTTGGCAGGAACCTTTCCAAGCCTCAGTTTGCACGTCTGTAAAATGGGAATGATGGGAACACTGCATCTTATATAGGACAGGGCGTGGGTCTGCACCCAGCCTGGGGTGATGCTCTGTGATTGACGGTTTCCTTTTCCTTCACCTGGCAGGAATATGGAGGGCAGGGAGAGGAGGTTGACCAGGGAGTATACGGCTGGCCAGTCTGGGTAGACCTTGGTCACTAGGTAAAGAAGGAGGAGCCTGTAATTAACTGTCACCAGGGTTCCCCGAGGAGCATGCAACACCCTGGATAGTGGAACGGAAGGCAGAATACGCACTCCACCCGGAGCCTCCCAGCTCCTCACTTGCCCCAGGTTCTGGCCCCTCAGGCTGCCTAGCCCAGCTTGAGGTCCTTCCATTCGAGCACAAGTCAGCTTCAAAGGGGACCTGAGCCAGTCCTCAGAAAGGACAGGCTGGCCTGTAAACACGTCCACTCACCAAGAGCCCACCGTGGCCCAAGCCAAGGCCCGCAGGAGAATGTGAGCGACCTCCTGGGCCCACAACAGAGACAGCCCGTTAAGAGCAAGCATTGACACAGTTTTCTGTGTTTTTTCTGGTGGAGGCAAAATCAAAATGTAACAACCACCTCCCCGAGGCCACATCTCTGGATCGCAAATCAAAGACCTGGCCTGAATCCTGGCTCTGTGACCTTCGTCCTGTGGACAAGTCACATCCTTTCAAATCCCACATGCTAGCTCAGAGCCTTTAGGAAAGCGATTCAGCTGTCCAAGCCTCAGTTTCCTCTTCAGAAAAATGGGGTGAAAAACCTCTTATACTTGGGTAGTACCATGCTTACAGTAGGTATTCCCTAGACCAGCGGTTCTCAAAGTGGGGTCCTCGGACCGGCAGCTTCAGCAGCACCAGGGAATTGGCTAGAAATGCAAATTCTCGGGTTCCACCCTGGATCTACTGAATCGTAATTCTGGGAATGGGGCCCAGAAATTTGTGAATTTTAATGAGACCTCCAGCGGTTTCTGACACTCATGATTTCAAGGCACCACATTAAGTGATAGCTGTCTGGGGGTTATTGACAGTCTCAAAACCCTTTCCAGCTCCCAGTCTGACTGTGGCTGGCAAAGTCCAGGGCGTGGGGTCAGACAGACCTGGGAGAAGTCCTGGTGCCTCTACTCCTAGCCGGTGGTCTTGGGCAAGCTTGTCGCTCTCTCTGAGCCTCAGTTTCCTCATCTTTGAAATGGGAGTAACACTCGTCTGGCAGTTTGCCATAAGGCACCGGATGTAATTATCTCAGTGCCTAGAACATTGGAAGAGCTCGGTAACTGGTAGTTACTATTATTATTGTTGGTTTTCCCCTTAAACAATCAGGTACCAGGGATTTTTGTTCTTAAAAAGGGTCAAGTTTCTCTGGCCTGAATCCCCGCCCACCCTGCCATCATCCCCCAGACAATGTTCCCATAAGGAGTGGTGAGTAAATTGCCAAAGGGCCCTCTGCTACCCATCAGGAGGAAGGCTTTCCACGTTTGAATGAGGCAGAGGATTTCAATTACCCAGGATTACAAAGGAGGACCTCGGATGTACCATATGGTCTGGGCCTGGCCGCCCCGACGTTCTGCGTGATCGGAGGCTCTTGTGTGAGATATTAACATAATATCCCTTCCAAAAGCGATTACAGAGTTGCAGGCAGCAGGATGTCATTTGGTGGCCGCAGCCCGCTCCCATCAGCAGCGATGACTAAACAAGCTAATCAAATCAGCACAAATTTGCACATGGGCCTGGCAGCTGGGCCTGAAATCACCATGGCGAAGGCATAATCCTGCTGTAGGATGACTTGACTAATGGGCTCCCGGTGGGCAGCCAGGCCCTAGTGGGCTGCCTGGCGAGTCCGCATGGCGAGGGCGGCTGCACCCACAGGCAGCCAGAGTCAGGCTCCCGGAAGGGACAGAGGCCGGGTTAGCAAACAGCAAATAGCCGGGGAGAAGCAGGAAGGGCCAGAACCTTGCATCAGCCTCTCCGGCCTCACCATGTTTGTGTGTGGCGTGTGTAGGGTGCGTGCGTGCGTGCGTGCGTGTGTGTGTGTGTGTGTGTGTGTGTGTGGAGAGAGAGGGGGACAGAGAGAATGGCTGTGACATGCAACAAGAATGCGGGCTCCAGAGGCTGCCCTTGGTTCAAGTTTCAGTTCTGTCATTTGCTGTGTGTCCTTGGGCAAGATGCTTATCATCTCTGAGCTCGGTGTCCTCTTTCATAAAATGGGGATACCTTGTGAGTGTTCAATGAACAATGATTGTTGTTGTTATTATATTGCTCAACAAACTTCACGTGGGCCTTCTATGTGCCAGGCCCCAGGCTATGGGAATGCCAAGTCAAGAATGACACTGTCCTTCCTTCAGCGGCTGCATTATGTAATGGGGGCTCCGGATGAGTAACTAGAGAATGACAATATCCCATGATGAGTGCTGTGACAGAGGAGAGAGCAGGGGGCTGAGAGCACGGAGCAGGGACACCCCAGCCTTGGGGACCTGGGAAATCATCCAAAAGGTGATACTACAGCTGAGCCGGGGAGGGTGGGTTGGGGTTATGTAGAAGAGCAACAGCGGAGTCAGAGCCCAGAAGTCAGAAACACAGTCGCCTGTCCCGGCAGCGGGAGTCCCCAGAGGGGCAGACAGACACCTGCTGCCCAGACCAGCGGGCAATCTGCCCGGGGGCGGGGGGGCCCCTCAAGTCAGAGACAAGATCAGAAGGTACAGCCATATCTGAGGAGGCTGGGATAAAGACACACATGTTACTGGAGAACTTCACCCACCAAATCTTGGCTCCCAGACATATAAACAATAGAAGAAGCCGAAGGAGGCTTTCTAGGGCAGCAGGAGTGAAAAGCGGTTAGAAGGTGCCTGCTCGCCTGGCCTCACTGCGAGCCTCTGGGCAAGGCCCTTCCCAATGTCACTGCTGGGAGGGATGGGCTTGTTCCCCCATTCTGCAGATTTGGAAGTTAAGGCAAGGCAAGGCTACGGTTCCACCTCCAGCGTGGGAGGGCCCCGGCTCGGTGCCTCCTGCCTCAGTCACCTCCTTTCTACTTCACAAGTTGCCACAGCCAGAGAAGCCTGCAGGATGATTGGCTTGACATTTGTCTAAAAACAGAGGCACCCCCGCCTTTTTTTTTTTTTTTTTTTTTTTTTTGCGGTACGCGGGCCTCTCACTGCTGTGGCCTCTCCCGTCGCGGAGCACAGGCTCCGGACGCGCAGGCTCAGCGGCCATGGCTCACGGGCCCAGCCGCTCCGCGGCACGTGGGATCTTCCCGGACCGGGGCACGAACCCGTGTCCCCTGCATCGGCAGGTGGAGTCTCAACCACTGCGCCACCAGGGAAGCCCGAGGCACCCCCTTTTAAAAACTTAAATCACTCATTTAAACGAAAACTTTATAACACTGCCCTAACTGAAGAGCCAGTATCATTTGCCATCGATAGAAGATAGCTGTAAACACAGCACAGTGATACGTCGTCAGTTAGATGCTGTCACTTCCTGAAGACTCTGGGCCTTCAGGGGGGGTGGGGGGAGGGGGGGGGAGGAGATTAGCAGGTGTTCTGGGAGGTATTTAAAGACACCCCAACATACAGGTGAGACTTTAGCAAGGTGAGACTCTCTCCCTGCAGCATCATAATGTTAAAGGAGACCTGAAGAGGGAATGCCTCGCTGGTTAACACAATGTCATTTAGTACCAGCTGTGTGGACCACCTCCGTGTTCTTGCAGACCACAGGTAATATCCCACCTCCTTGCCCTGCACTTTGGGAAATGCTGGCCCCGATCATCTTAAAAGGCGTTTCCAGCTAGAAAACTCTTCAATGCAGTGAACGTATCAACTCTATAGAACAGGTGGAAGTGACCAGGCATGAAGCACTGGGCCACGCCCCCTGTCCTCTCTACTCCCGCCCAGTGAAGCAGACCTGGATGACACTCCTGAGAGGGGCTATGCCCTGCTGGTGGCCCCTGTGTGGTTCAGCGGGCAGGAACCACCCTGCCCTCGGAAGATGACTGTGCCCAGTGTGCTCTGCTCAGATTCTTTTTCAGAAACCTCTCAGGGAGGACCATCCGTGATCCCTCCTATGAGCCCACCTCAGAGATACCTGTTTCCATGGCCTCCCTTCACCCACAGGCCCAGCCCCACCCCCACCCTCAACGCCAGCGCAGTGACTTGACCCCCACCTCCAGAACAGAGGCAAAGCCCACGAGGCCGAGGCAGCCCTGATCTACCCGTGCAGCAGCCCTGTGCTGTCACCCTCCTGACTCCGCAGCTCCTCCCCCCTCTCAGGAGGCCTGGCTTCAAATTCTAGCTCTGCCACTTGCCTTCTGGGGTCCCTCTGAACCTCAGTTTCCTCATGTGTAGTCATATAACTGACCTCATGGGATTGTTTCAAGAGTCAAATGAAATAATGTTGACAAACACACCAAAATACTATTAACAGACTGAAGAGATGAATGAATGAATGAATGAATGAATGAAACTAGTTGGCCTATGGCTGATAAGAGAACCAGATGTCAAGTCTAGAGGCCTGGGTTCTAGTCCTAGTCCAGAGCTAGCTGACTGCATAACCTTGGGCAAGTCGCTTTGCCTCACTGAGCCTCAGTTGCCCCATCCGTCAAGCAAAGAGATTGGGCTTGGATTTCTGCAGAGATTGTTTCCAACTTTAACTGGTAAGCTATGATTCAGGGTATGAGACCCTGAATGCATCTGCAAGCACGGTCTACACCTGTAATTTCGCCAGCACTGGGCAGTGTAGCCTGGAAGGTGGTTAGCTGAGGGGGCAGGAAAAATCCCTCTTTTGCAGCAGAGTCGGCATGGAGTTTAACAATGCAGGTGAAAATAACAAACCTGCCATTTCCTAGCTGTGGGATGATCTTAAGAAAGTCATGTGAGCTGTGGGCCTCAGTTTTCCTCATCAGTAAAATGGGGACAATTTTCCCACTCTCTGTGACATGTTATGAGACTCGAATAAGAGTGCTGATTCTTACTACTTGCTGGTTCTTGCTACCTACATGTAACACTCTCTCAAGAAACGGTAGAATCCTTATTTTTTAAGTTTTTAATTATTGTCATCCTGGTACAAACAGCCTTCACACTGAATACAAGGTCTAAAAGTAAAGGCAGGAAGTGAAGTCACAGGAGTTTGGGGGTGCTTGGTTCTTCAGTCCCCTCTGCCAACACAGCTGGGGCAGCCAAACCTGGAGGGGCGCAGAGGGGCAGCAAGGGGGGCCTCTGCTGAGAGAGGAGGCCAGGCCTCAGGGATGGCTGGTGGTTCTGCCTCCCTCCTGCCCCTTCTCAGCCCAGCCGAGCACACACTTCCCTGGGCCCCTGGAGGCTAGTACTGAAACCAGATCCCCCCCCCCCCCGTCCCACCCCACACATCCCTGACTCTTCCTAAGCCCATGCCACAACCTTAACAAACAGAAATAAAGAATGCTGGGCACATGTGTGTGTTTGTGAGCACACAGCAGAGCAGTTACCAGTGTTGGACAGGAAACAGGGCCCCAAGTCTGAATCCTGGTACCACCACCCGCCAGCTCTGCAACCTGGGCAAACACCTCCACCCTCTGGGCCTCAGTTTCCTCCTCTGAACAATGAGGGCAGTGTGGTGAGGATGACATTACATCACGCAGGGAACCGATTAGCACGGTTCTGGTTCACATTGCACGCCCCATCGATCCCAATTGTTTTGTTTTGTTTTAAAGTGTGGCAGTACATTTCCCTTTAAGCCAACCTGGGATTACGAAAAGCAAAATCAGGAAGGGAAGCCTGGCCTTGAAACCAGCCCCTTGGCTCTCTGAACTTCAACATGTGACATGGATTTCAAGCAGGGGTTCTCTACCCTGGCTGCACATTCAAAATCTCCTGGGGAGCTTTGAAGAATCCTACACTGGGGCCACACCCCAGGCCAACTGGTTCAGACTCACAGGGGCAGCACATGATGCAGGATCATTCAAAGCTCCCCAAGTGCTCCCAGTGTGGAGCCAGGGTTGAGAACCAGGGGCTTAAATCAAAAGGACAAGCTCAGGGATTAGACTGGCTTGGGGTGAAATCCTGGTTCTGGAACATCTAAGTGCAGCCCCACATGAGGCACTCAACTCACCGCAGTCCTGATGTGTTCATTTGTTAAAAATCAGCGGTAGTAATATAGCCTCACAAAGACGGTATGGAGATTTGCTGAGACAGCAGGACTCATTACGTACTCAATACGGTAAGAGCTGGTTACCCTATGAGTCCTTCCAATAAATTTAAATTCATAATATGACGTTAACTAAAGGCAAGTTTAGCCACAAATATTCAAGACCATAACATTTACTTACATATTTATTTCTTTTGATTTGCTTGTTGGTGTTTGTTAAACCCTACCTTGTCTTAGGAAACATGTAAGACTACCAGGTATATCTGTAGTACAAGTATTGTAAAGTTATTCAGTTATTCAAAGTAGCGCCTCTCGCCAGCAAACGTGTGAATGCTTTCCCAGCTCGGTTCTTCTCGGCTGTGTTTCTAGGAGGGAATCTGGGAGCCGCTCAGGGGAGCTGGGAGCTAATGAAGCCAAACAGGGCAGATGCCCTTTGACAGCTGCCCCCTTCCCCGTTCTCAGAAGGGCCCTCATCCCCACCAGCTGTTTGCCTGGTCTTGGAAGAAGCTGCTTTGGGACCCTGCAAACCTTCCCTAACTACACAGTGAACCGCACCTCATAACCCACTGGTGCCTGGTGCAGGGAGGAGGGTGGAATGTTCCAGGAAGGCCAGTGGGTGGACGAGGACTCAGGAGAGCAGAGTTCTAGGCTCGTGAAGCTCATTGGCTGTGTGTCTTCAAGCCGCTGCTTCCACCCCTTTGAGACTCAATGTCCTACTCTGTAAAACGGGCATAGCCAGGGCCACCTACCGACTTCCTCTACTTTTCATGCGGTTTCAAGGTGAGATGCTGTGGAAGGGCACTGGGTGAGCTTCCTGGGGCTGCCGTAACGAATCACCACAAACTGGATGGCTTAAAACAACAATGACTTATTCTCTCACAGTTCTGGAGGCCAGAAGTTTGAAATCAAGGTGTCGGCAGGGCCACGCTCCCTCCGAAGGCTCTAGGAGAGAATCTTCCTCCGTCTTCCAGCTTCCGGTGGCCGTAGGCATTCCCTGGCTCTTGTCTCCGTCAGTCCAATCTCTACCTGTATGTCTTCTTCTCTGTGTGTTTCTTCACCCATCATTGAATTTAGGGTCCACACGAATAGTCCAGGAGGATCTCATCTTGAGATCCTTCATTTAATTGCATCTGCAAAGACGTTGTTTCTAAATAAGGTCACATTCACAGCTTCCAGGGATTAGGACATGGGCATATCTTTGAGGGGCCACCATTCAGGCCATGACAGGTACCTTGTAAACCATTCTAGTGTTTTTTGAACTACATTCTATTGCTAGGGGGCCAGTAGGTTTCACAGTGCATGCCGATGGGTGCTTTTCACCATTTATCTCATCTTATCCTCACACCAACTAAGCCAGTATTCCTGCCGCCTTCCCCAGATGGGGAGCGCGAGGCTCAGAGGGTTGAAAGAACTTGGCCAGGGTCACTCACAGAATAAGGGGTGGAGCTGGCATTCGAACCCAGGCAGGCTCTGCCTCTGTTGGCCGTGCAAGTAACCACTGTTATCACCAACCACAGCAATCCACATCCACCCAGCACACAGACCAGAAACCCTGGCTCCTCCTTCTTCCCCATGGTCCCCATCAAGCTAGCATCACCTGGCTGATTTTAACCCTGCACAGTTCTCGAATCCACACGCACCTCTCCATCCCTGCACAATGCCCCCGGTTCAGGCCTTCATCACCTCACTCCTGGACCACTGCCCAAGTCTCCCCTGACTGCTCTCTGGACTTCTGGTATTTCCCCGCTCCCTGCTCGTTAGATTCATCCTCCTCTCAGCAACTAGTATGAATTTAGGAAAATTGAATTCCAGCCATGTGGGTCCAAATTCAAGCTCCTTAATCGTAGGTACAGTAGGGACCACTGTCTTCTGGCCCCGCCTCCCTTCCCAGCCTCGCCTCACACCCCTCCTCAATCACACAGCAAACTCCCCTAGCACCCATGTGCTTGTAGCTCCCCACCTACAACATGCTGTTTGCACCTCAGGGCCTTTGCACATGCAAGTCTCTCTGCCTGGAACACCATTCCCATGTCTAGCCTCTTGGTCCCATCTTCCAGTCTAAATATTCTTTGAGGGTAGGGACTCTATCTGTCTTGTTCACTGTTCTATCCCTAGCTTCAGCACAAAGCCCAGCTCCTAATAGGGGATCAGTAAACACTTCTGAATAATGAATGGACAATTTGAATAAAGATGCCCTTAGGCTGAACTCAGTACCTCTTTTCAGAGGTCTGGTAGCACGTGTTCCCTTGTGGTATTATATCGAAATTCTCCATCTCCCTCACTAGTCTCAGAGCTCATCCAGGGTGGCGGGAGTCAACCTGAGGTTACAGACCCATGGCCCCAAGATGTTCCCTGACATGCTGTGTTAGGTTTACCCCCATGTTTTCTTTCTTTCAAAAAAAAAATTAATTAATTGCCAACATTTTAATAGTGGGTGATTTCAAAACAATCCAAATTTAGGCTTCTCTTGAAAAATATCATGTTCTGGTCACCCTGGGCTGGATTCCTGCATGACAAGGACAGGCCGGGGTTAACAGCTGCCACTTCAGCCAGGACATTTGCTGTCCAGTCCTCACAGGTCCACCCAGCCCACTTTCTGCACCTCCGTCACCTGCCTGCCCACTCTGGCATTTGAATTTTCAGGTCTTGGGACACATCATATTCATCCGAGAAACTCTTCTTTTGAGGACATAACAGTGTCCTTATTAGGTCTCTGCTACGTGGCATGTCTTATACATGAGGCCAAATAAGCCAACACTTCATTTGAATTAAACCTTTTCTTCTTAGCAAAGAGGGAAACAAGCTCAGTTACAAAAGTCAAAGTGCACGTGAGATTTTTTTAAAGCACAAGTTGTCCAAAGTCAGCGCAGCATCCACCCAAGGAGGCCAAGGGGCTGGGTGCCCTAGGGCAGCGCTTCTCTTTTAATGTGTGTAGGAACCGCCTGGGGCAGGGTTGAGGGGAGAGTCTGTTAAAGGGCACGTTCAGATCAGCAGGGTCTGAGACTGCATTCGAACAAGCTTCAAGGGGAGGACAATCCTGCTGGTCCCTGCACACTCTTTCAGTGGCCACCACCCCTGCTGCTTGGCTGTTTGAAAGAAACATCTTCCCAATCGTTAGGGTGTCCTTGGGACAACCATTTGCCTGGCATCACCATGATAAAGCCCTTTGAGAATGCCCAACTCTTCATTTTAGTCCAGGAAAGGGAAATGTGGAAAGCAAAGGACACACAGCAGGTAGGGTGGGGCTCGGATGCCTTTGCCTTAGCCTTGCCCGCTCCCTACGGCTGACCCCCTGAAGTCCTCAAGTGGGCTATCTCACGGGGTCTCAGACTGTGACCCCCACAATAGGATGGGGGATGCTCTCAGAAGGACCTGAAGATTCTGGCTCAAGTCAACCTTAGTCACAAACCCCAACTTGCCAACTTGGCGATTGTTTTGAGCAGCCTTCACAGTTAAGCTCACGTTCCCAGGGTGTTATTTTTCCAGGTGGCAAAGGGAAGGCCTTTGCCCTCACAATGTCAGGGATCTCAGAGGAAGCAGAAAGAAAACTGACGTGTGCAGAACTGGTCCCCAGGGCTTCTCCCATGGAGCTGTAAACAGGAAGTTGCAGGTACACTCTACAGGAACACCCTGGGTTTTTCTGCCGGTTTATTTTGCAGCCATTCTGCCCATTCAGATAAACTGGGGAGAGGATGATCAGAAACTCACTGAGCCTGTTGGCAGCCCGCACCTCCCCCTGCACTGACGCTGGCCAGATCTGGTGATAGCAAGCCTGCTGGGCAAAGATTTGCACCCGGGGAGGGGGCAGGCGATGGGTGGTGCTACAGGCTGCAGGGATGTGCCCTCTGATTACTCTAGCCCACTTTCCGCCAAATCCCCTCATGCCACCCCACCCCGCCGGCCCAAAGAAACATTCCTCAGGGCCATGGAGGTTTGAGAAGCCAACCCCTGGATGTGGCAGCAGCTGGCATAGCTTTCAACAGCAGGTGAGAGGAGGAAGGGGAGATGGGGTACCCAGGCTCATACCAGGCTGCTGGCTCTAGGCTTTCATCATTGTCCCCTGTTTTCAAAGTTCCAGCTCCAGAGGGGGCTGGGGAGAGCAGAGTTTGGGGATTTGTTCAGCCTAGGTATACATAAATAGCAGCAGACAAAATGTCCTTTATCAGCTATTTCCCAGGAAACAGAAAATTCTTCTCGTCGCCAGATTAATAAAAGGACAGGGAGACAGCCCTCTCTTCTTCCCTCACCCCCATGCAGAACACTAAGTCACTGTTCTGACACCCACCGGGAGGGTCCCTGTTGGAGAGAAGGCAGGGGTGGACTGGATGACTTGGGCAGCTGCTAGGAAGACAGGTTCGCTGCCAGCCGGGGCACAGAAATTCTTTCCCAGGAAAGGGGAGGTGACGTAGCCTGCTGGGTAAACTGGAAATTATTAACCACAGGATGAGTAGAATCAAAAAGAGCTGAAAACCGATTGTTGGCTTTACCGGGAGTTGTAAACATGCTAGGAAAAAAACGACAAATATATTCGAATTTTTTTTTTTTTTTCCTGAACCAGGAAGCACCATTTCCAATAATTCTGTCAAGTAAAGCTCTCAAGTGCTCTCTCCTGCTGTTATTTCAAGGTTGGTTTTGTTATTTCTTCACACAGATGGCCTAGGAAACACTCACTACACTCAATATATTTTTCTTTTCTTTCTCCCTTTTTTTTTTTTTCACCCAAAGAATCTGGGTCTTTGTAATCTGCCCATTGCTTATTTTCTTTCTATTTCTGATTTAGATAAAACACTGACTTAAAAGGACCTTCGAGACTATTTACATCACAGGAGAATTTGAGATTCTTTTTTATCATAAAAATAATAGGTCCAGCTTCCTGCAGTCATCAACTAACATTTTATCGAGCATTTACAGTGTGTCTGGGTGGGTGGTAGTTCTATTTTTAAATGGATTTTTGTTGTTGTCGTTATTGAGTTGTATGAGTTCTTTACATATTTTGGATATTAACCCTTTATCAGATATATGATTTGCAGATATCTTCTTCCATTCTGTAGGTTGCCTTTTCATTTTGTTGATTCTTTCTTTTGCCGTGCAGAATTGTTTTAGTTTGATGCAGTACCCCACTTGTTGATTTTTGCATGTCCAGCAATCCAATTTCTGGGTATTTATCCAAAGGAAATGAAAACAGGATACCGCAAATATACCTACGCTCCCATGTTTATTGCAGCATTATTCACAATAGCCAAGGTATGGAAAGAATCTAAGTGTCCATCAATGATGAATGGATAAAGAAGATGTGGTATATTTACATACAATGGAATATCATTCAGCCATGAGAAAGAAGGAAGTCCTGCCATTTGTGACAACATGGATGAAAATGGAGGGCTTTAGGCTAAGTGAGATAAGTCAGACAGAGAAAGACAAGTACTGTATGAGACTCCTTATATGTGGAATCTAGAAAAACTGAACTCATTAGAAACAGACAGCAGAATGGTCATTACCAGGGGCTGCGGGGGGGGGGGGGGTGGGAGAACTGGGGAGGTGCTGGTTAAAGGGTACAATTTGCAGTTAGAAGATGAATAAGTTCTGGAGATCTAATGCACAGCATTGTGATCATAGTCAACAGTACTGTATTATATACTTTAAAGTTGCTAAGAGACTAGATCTTAAATGTTCTCACCCCCAAAAAAGAAATGATCATTATTTGATTTATTTGACGTGATGGAGGTGTTAGCTAACAGGCTAGGGTGGGTATCATAATTAGCATAATAAATATGGTAATTTATTGCAATAAATACAGTAAATGTATCAAATCAACTTACATGTATACAATGTACACCTTACATTTATACATCGTAATATGTCAATTACATCTCAATAAAAATAAATTAAAAAGACTGATGTGTGAACAAACCACCCAGAGACTGTATCAACACACAGAGCCTGAATCAGTTGCTGTGGGGCCCTGGGAGTCTGCATTCCTAACAGTTTCCAGGTGATGCCAATGCTGCTGGCCTCTGGACCACACATGGAGTAGCAAAGCTTATACCCCAATCTCATCTAATCCCTACGTCAGGCTGGTGGAACTGATTTCATCAAAAGAACTTAAGGAGTTTTCCAAATGAAAGGGAGGAAGACAGGCCTGAAACAATCTTCAGGTTTGGAACAGGCAATGCCAACATGGAAAGGTGAGCAGATGTGAATAAGATACCTGTGGGCAGGGGCAGGCCCAGGCTTGAGACATCCTCCTTAGCTACAGAAGACAGGAGTATAGACCTTGGGCTTTGGAGACAGAAAGACACAGATTCAAGTTCCAGCTCTGCCATTCTCCAGCTGGATGGTCCTGGGCAAGTAACGTCACCTCTCTGAGCCTTAGCTTCCCCATCTGTAAAATGGGGGTAAAACCTACCACCCAGGGTAAAGAGCAAGTGAGAAACCACATTTCCAGCATTTCACATCTGCCCACCACCTGGTCCCTGCCCCGCACATGGTGGCTCTTCACTCATTCAACAAACTTAATGAACACCTACTAATTTTCAGGTCTGTTCTACACACTAAAGAAAGAAAGGAAATAGACTGATGCGGTTGCCGTAATAATGACCCAATGACCCCCCAAAATGCCCACATCAAAATGTTATCTTACATGGCAAAAGGGATTTTGTAAGTGTGATTAAGGCTAAGGACACTGAGGTGGGGAGACGAGCCTGGATTATCCAGGTGGATCCAATCTCATCACATGGCGACGAAAGTGGACAAACTTCCACATGTCAGAATGCGAGCAGCATTTCTAAATCTTCCAACCCTACTCTGCTTAGATCCTGCTAAGAGCAACCTCGAGCTTCTGAGAGGAGCTTGGAACCATCTAAGAACCAAGTGTAGGCTTATGTTCCTCCCATCTTGCAGTTCTCATCTGGGTAGCTTTCAATTCGCAGGGGGTGGAAATGACCTTCACTCACTTCCAGTTCCTCTACAGCTGCTGAGGCCTGAAAAACCCCAGAGTCACGGACACGTGCCCCGTGAGCAGCTGCTCTTTGACTCGAGTCTCTCCACTTATGGGAAGCTGGTTTTCCTTGGAAATCAAGGGAGATTGTGGGATAAGTCTTGAGCAAAATCGAACGCTCCAAGCAAGAGAGATTGAACTGGGGCAGGATGGAGGCTGTTCATTCTTAAGAATATCTTTTTCTTGCTTTAATACACGCAAATTTGAGCCCAGACGATTTGGGTATGAAAAGCTACACAATCATGTATCAAAATGTGTGTTTTTAGGCCCAAGACATTTTTATGTTCCTGACCTTTGTACAGGTGTGTACATTGCGCTGTATTGCATGGCATCCTGCTGAACGTATGTGGCGTGTCTATGATCCGGTGCATTCAACAGCTGATAATCATGACCCCATTAAGGAGGCTGACTACTTAGTCACTGCTAAGCATTTCACGTGCATGAGGAGCAGTAACAATAGGACAAGAACAGGAATCCCAACTCTGCCAATTACTGGCTTCGAAACCCTGAGCCAGCTACTTGAATCTCAGTTTCTTCATCGGGAAAATGGGAACAATACGACCATATTTCATCAGTTCTAAGATGCACAGTTTTTCACATTTTAGCAGCTCTGAAATCAGAACGTGCCATACAGCCAACAGAGCTTTAGATGCGATAAAAAATGGTATGACCCGTCCAACAATCTTGTCGTGAGGATTAAAGGAGATTACACTTACAAATTTCTGAGCCTTGGCTCTGACACATGGTCCTAAAATACATATCAGCAACTAACACTTAATTTCTATCTCCAGCGCTGGGCTCTCCCACACCTGTCCAGTGATCATCTTAAGTTGTCCAAGTAGGACCTTGATCTCCTTGCCCCATGCCTGCTCCTCCCCAGTCTTTCCCTTCTTAGTAAACCGCACCACCTTTCACCAGCTGCTCAAGGCCAGAAATGTAAGAGTCATCCCTGAGTCCTCTTCCCCTCATCCCTGGGGCAAAATCCATCCCCTAATTCCGTGAGCTCCATCTTCGAAATACATCAGGAAATTGACCACTTCTCCCCACCCCCACTTCTACCACCCTGGCCAGAGGCACCATCCCCTGTTGTCTTTGCTGTCACAACAGCCTCCTCCTGACCCAGCTCCCGGCTTCCACCATTGCTGTGTTCCCTCCCACTCTCCAACCGCACAGCACCCAAAGGATCCTTTAAAAGCTAAGTCCCTCCACTGCTCGGAACCCTACTAGCCTCTGTCCCACTCAGGGCACAATCCACACCTTCACCTGCTACAAAGCCCTGCAGGACCTGGCCTCTCGGACCTCACATCCTCCCTCCCATGATGCTTCCCCCTGGCTAACATGTCCCTTCCACTCTGGCCACCTTGCTGTCCCTTGCACTTGCCAAGTTCATTCCTGACTCAGAGCCTTCACAGTTGCTATTCCCTCTGCCTGGCATGCTGTTCCCTCCCCTCCTTCAGGTTTCTACATTTATGTACAAGAGACAATTATGTACTCATTTGCTTATTGTCTCTCTCTCCTCCTAGAAAAAAAGCCCCTTGAGGATGTCAGAGACTAACCGTCTTGTTCACTGCTGTTTATCTTCAGCACTCAACAGTGCCTGGCATATAGTAGATGTGCAACATATATGTGTGTTGAGTGACTGAGTGAATGAATTAGTATACATTAGGTATGCTTTCTAGACATATGAGGATATGCATGTGTATATGTTGTTATAAGCACATATACTTACATACACACACTATTCATATCTATATGTCTATATTCATATCCCTATCTATATCTATCTGTAAAACACAAAGCAGAACATACTCATTCACAGAGGGATACAAGATTTTATTTCTGCCTCTGTATTCATGGAGGAATTCTAGAGGCAAAACAATGCTGTATTTGAAGAAACATAAGCCCAAGGTCATACAGCTACCAGGTCCATCAGAAGCCACTTTCCTAACTGCACTGGATTGCCTCTTCAAAATCTCAGCATAAACTATGGGGAAGGAAAAAATAAGAGCCAAAGAAAGTTAGAGCTAGAAGGCTCTTCAAGACCTTCTAGCCCAGAGTCAACAAAATGTGTCCTACCACTTTCCCCTCTTTTGTCCTTGGCAGACATCACCAATAGATCACAGTACTTTCCCCCACTGAACTTCTGAGTCCTTCTTAACATATTGCTCCAGGCAGCCTCTGCCACTTAACTGAAATGATCTGCTGTCCCAGATCTGGCCTACCCCAATCAATTTTTGGATTGAGATTCTGAGGCCCAGAGAGGAGCCATTATTTATCCCAAATTTCATAGCATGCCAGAGGCAAAGCCCAGGTCACCATGCTGGACACCTAGTTTATGTTCTCAAGGTCAGACATTAAGCTGGAAGGGAACTTAGAGATTATCTTTAATATGAAATCACATAGTCAGAAAGTCATTTTTTTAAAAAAAGATCTTTCGTTACTTCTGATTACTTCAAAAGATTTTAATCATTTGTAGCCAAAGGCAACTCACTAGTAAAATGAGCTCAGGAATCAGACCACTCCTGGCTGCCAGGAAGTTGCTAAATAGAACCAATTTAGCAATCAAGAGACCAAAAAGAACGTCCTGCCTTTGGGGAGACCAAGAGACAGTTCAGCAAAAATAGAAAGGGGCTGAACAGCTTGAATGGTGGAAAGCGAAGGAAGAGCAACACATTTTCCAACTAAAAATGGAATCAGAACTGTGTTAAGATTCCACCCCTCAGGCAAGGTAGCCCTACCCTCAGCTTGAGACTAAATCCCAATTGTCCAAGCCAAACGTGCAGTCCCACTCCTCTGACAGTAAAACGTGCAAAACTGCATGTGACAAAATTCTGACCATAGTCCTGCTGCAGGACTCGGGAAAGTTTGCTCACTTTTACAGTGAGAAACACAGAGAAATTCAGTCTCTTTTGCTTATGGCAAAATGTTGTTGCAACTGAGTGTGATGACTGGGCTGTGGCAGCCACCTTGGCACCATGAGAGAAGCAGGCTAAGGCAGGACCGACAGGCCTAAGATGCCAGAGCAGTGGGATCGAAGGAAACTGGATGGTTGGTAACATGAAGAACCAGGGAGTCAACAGGCCCTGAAGACACTCTACATTGAATCATAGATCCTCCTTTGTTTAAACTGTTCTGAGTTTGGGTTTCTGTTACTTGCTCCCCAAAGCATCCAAACTGGCACATGAAATCACCTCTCCTTTCCTTCTAGAGATTCAAACAGGCCTAGTCAAAGCTCCAGACCTCTCCCAACTCGCAGGCATTGCGCTCCCACCCTTCCAATTGTATAAAGACAGAGCAGACCCTTATATCCAAAGGCAGCTGGGAAAGCTCTACCATTACCAAAATATATTACTGGTGTCTGAATACCACTCGGAGTGAGGCATGGTTCTCTTTAGGTAGGCAAAAGGTCCTGGGATAGAATAAGTCCCCTAACTGTGAAGGAATTAATCATATCTCTTTCTTCTTGTAAGAAACGTGGGCAATGTGTATTACTGGAGAAGCATGTGCCAGGACAGGAGCAAATGTACAGGGGTTTTATTAAAGGAAATGCCCGTGGGATTAATGGGGGAGAGAGCGAGGGCTTGGACAGCAGTCAGACCATGAGGCACTCTAACCCTGAGTGAGGGAGAGAGGGAAGATTGGGTGGAGATGTCCTAGGCTGTTGTGCTATCACAATGGTTTGGAGGGCAGTGCTTGAGCCAAAGTCTACTGTCAGAGTAGTCCTATGTCTGCCAGGGATGGCCCACCTTTGTTTTTCTGCCACACAGATGCAGTAGGGGCCCTTAGTCACTTACACACCCTGTAAGCAGAGGGCTGCAAGGGGCATTCCCTGGCTGTCACAGGCAGCTCGGGAAGAAAAAATGGGCTCACGGGGTGGGGGAGAAGGAGACATGGGGGTCCAGCCGGAGATCAAAGTCTGTGATGGTCATGTGCCCTGCCACCCAGGGACTCAGTCAACCTCTTTCAGTGACGTTAGCTCAGTGCACCTATGTGTCACCTGGGTACCTGGTTGCTGTCACTGTTGTGGGAACTCAAGGTCATGGTGTGGTGTAGGCTAGGGTGGCATGAGAGGAAGCTGGGCTCACAAGGTCCAGGAGCCACAGAACCTGGGTATTAGTGTCACTCTGGACTCTCAAGGGCCATGCACTTTGGGGCAGTTTGAGGCAATTCACCTGGTAAACCCCAGCTGACCTCTGACTTATTCATTGTATTGGAAGGATATAAGCTCAAGTGCTGCATCAGAGATACAGAGACACAGTGGCTTAAAGGAGAGAGCAGTCAACATGTCCCCACATATCGGTGCAAGTGCAGTGTGGGAACTGGGGCCCAGGCTCCCACACTCTTGTTGCTCTGCCCTCCTTGGAGTGCTGCAGAATCATATTGATGGAATGATGCTTTAGCAGCACATGTACATGCCGGGCCCCATTCTAAACACCTTATAGCTGTGACTCTTTTAGATAGTAGTATCTCAGTTTTACAGAAAACAAAGAGGTTGAATCACCAGCTCCACCACCTGTGCTCCTGGCGACCGTATCCTTCAGTAAGATGCGCGGGGTGAGGCGGGAGCAGTGCATGTCCTCCCCTCTTTAAGGACACAAGACAGACACCATTAGCCAGATGGCCACCCTTGGCTACACGGTTGCAAGGAAGGCTGAGAAATGCAGTCTTTGGCTGGGCAGGCACGGGCAATGTCTCCAGTGAAATTTCTACTCCTCTGCCTGGAATGGCTCTCCCAATCTTTTTGTCATGATTTAGGCTCCCTTTACCATCATTCAAGACTCAGTTCAGTTCATCTTCACTGGGAAGACACTCCCATTCCCCACACTGGCTGGGTTAACGCCCACACCACCCTAGGCTCCCATAAGTTTCTGAGATTCCTTCTATTTCAGCTCTTATCGTATGTTATTGTAAGATACTCCCTGGACCCAACAGGCCAACAGACGTTGTTCGGCCCACATAGTGTTTTAAAGAAGACAGAAAAGAAAAATCATTCAAAATTCCAAATATTTGTTTTCTCCTTAAAAATCATAAAGTACAGCCATACTGAGCAGTTATTCTTGTGTAGGAACAGTCAACTGGGACCGAGTGGCTCCCTAATCCCTGTGCAGAGGACACAGTACTTTTCACGCAGACCCAACAACTCCCTACTGTCTCACACCCTGTCTGCTTCATTTATTTATGTTGCCTGCCTGGCCCCTGTAGGAAGGAGGAAGGAAACCCCCTGGACCACGGGTTTCTTTGGGGGCAATGTGCATTTCTTCTGGGTGTACCTTGCACTTGGCACACGGTACGTGCTCAAATGCACTCACTGAGGCTGTGACTAGATCCACGGAAACCTTCAGAATTAAACTGCATTGTAGCACCCACTTCACTCCACCCACCCCTCACCCCAAAGGATTTATATTTAACTGTCTTTGCAGAATCGAAGCCTGCGAGCAACTTCACACTGGAGACCCTCCCCAAACGTTAGAAACGCAGCAGCTTGGCCGGCCTCGTGCTCCAGCCTATCAATAGTCAGCCTGTCTCTGGTAGTGTTTCCTGGGCAGCCGCATTGTTCTTAGTGGCAGAGAAGCAAAGGCGACCTTCTAAGTCCGACCTTCCCCCTGCTTTGCTTAACCCTCCCTGGCGCCCTCCCTCGCATCTCTTTCTCTGCATGGCACGCCCCACTGTCTATCCTGCAGGATGGTTTTTTATTTTTTTATTTTTGTCAGCACTCATCAGTGTGGTGCGGACGGGAAATAAGAGCCCTGGCCCATGTGAAAGTGCTTTACCGGGGTCTCCAGGGTGCAGCGCCAGAGGTCACCGTCACCTTGGCCTTGGAGGTGGCCTGTTTACCAAAGTGAAATGAAGATATCAGTCAGATGTCAGGGAAATGCTAATGGCGGGCGCCGGGCAGGGAGCTGGGTGTGCGATTGGCTGGGCCCCGCTATCCCTTCCTTCCCAGTTCTGCAGCACAAAAGCCTCGGTGACTTAGCAACTCCGATAAGAGGTCAATAGGCAAATGTCAGGTCCCTGATTGAATGCTTCTCTTGGCGCGGTTGCAGAGCCTTCCAGACAGCCTCTCTCCCTTTTCCACACCCCTCCATACATCCATTCAACTGGAGGAAGGGTAAGTGTTTGTTTGAAACCCTGGCCCACCCTTTCCCTATCTCTGGCAGGAAAGAAAGCCTCATCCCTCGGGTCCCAAGGTCTGGAAGCACAATGAGAACAGGCATCATTATCCTCCGGCCGTAGATGGCAAGAGCGGGGTGTTGACCAGGGCTCATCACTTAGGAGGATGGATGGGACTGGATTCTGCAGCAGAAAAGGACAGGAAACAGTGGAGCCCTGTTTACGGCTGTGTGATAGATAAGCACAGCCGTGCAGCCTCCCCACACTGGGCCTCATTAAGAAGTCACTACCTGAAACAGGACCCCAGCGTCATGAGGCCCAAGATGAAGCAGGCCTATTAGGTCTGTCTCCCAGGGGAGCAGCTCCTTTTCACATTCCTTCTATTGCTTTTCCATCCTGGGGGTTAACATCTGAGATGCGCTTCCCCTGCTCTGCTCCGGAGAGTCAGGCTATACCTCTGCTAGAGCTGGCTAGCACCCCATCATCTTCAGGCACCCCATCATCTTCAGACAGACCCCTTTCCGCCCTCCCAACTTCAGCTGGCTCCTCCTTTGGGCTCTTTTGTGAGAAGCTTAAGAGTTACTTTGTTTGTATTCAACATCCAGGTTTTTCTGCAAAGTCTTCTTGCTCCCCAGTCAGCAAACTGCTTCGTTCCTTCTCTGGGCTTTTTCCTCCAGCCCTGCATTTGTCACAATAAACCCATCCCTCCAGGGAGCCGTGCCCTGCTACTTTCTAAAGCTAGACCACTCTCTAGTCTGTTGATGGCATTTCAGGGCAAAACAACAGGAAAATGATGATCTCTTCCACATTTCCAGAATCAAGTTTAAATTATCACCAGCTTGCTAAGGCTCTCCTTGCCGCCTATGAAAGAGCAGTGTTAAAAATGTGGTTTCACTTTTCCTGCCACAAGGGTGGAGATTGAAAAAAAAAAAGCCCCCTGGTTCCTTCCAAGCCTGAGAGCAGAACTTTGGGGTCCGTCGGTCATGACAAGTTCCTTTTGTTCCCAGCGGTCACCGACTTTGTGATCATCTGGTGAGCACCGCCAGTAGGATTTTGCAGCAGGAGTGCACAGTCCTGCAGAGAGGGTAAAACCAAGAGAACAGTGCTCACCAGCAACCCAGCAACGGGGACTCAGGAGTTCTTTTAAAGCTTGGAGGATGACTGACGAGCTCCCCTGTGGGACATATGGCCTGGGAGGCAAGGATGGCAGGAGATGAAGTCCCTGGGCTGATGTCTGCGCATTCTCCCTTCTCATATTTCACGGGAAATGGGGAGTGTCTGGGTGGTGGTGAGCATGGCACGGGCCATGGAGAAAATCACTCCCTTAAAGTTCAGGAAAAACAGTGGCAAACAGAGCAGTCTCAAATTGTTTTCTCTTCTTCAGGAAATCAAGTGATGTCTAGAAGGACTGGCCCTGTGTATGTTTGCGTTTTTCGGAGGATGGAGGGTCCACAGGACCACAGGGACCGGGGACTCTTGTGGAATAAGTGGGAGGCCTCACACTTATCCCTTTCTGCTGGCTATTTTCCCTTTGTGCCCTCCACCCACCCCCAGAGCGATTCCCAGCCCTGGAAGGTTGACCCCTCTGGACTGTGTCACTCAGTCTCACTCAGCCTCTGGTTTCTGGTTGTTTGCCCAATAGGAGGCACTAAAAAGAAATGGGAAGTGAGGAAGGGAGAGAGGTTGGGGCATTTCTTCCCCGTTGCCATCTTCCTAAGGCACAGGCAGTTGTGTGACTCTTCAGACCTGGGGATGGTAATGGCTTCTGCTATTATTAGTTGTATCAGTTATCTACTGCTGTGTAACAAATCACCCCAAATGTAGGGATTCAAGGCAATCATCATTTATTTGCAGATGATTCTGCAGTCAGGGCTGGGCTCATCTGGGCAGTTCTTCTGCTGGTCAGGGAATCACTCATATAGCTGCCATCACCTGACAGGTTGACTAGGTGGATGACCTGGTTGGGGATTGGTGCTGTCTGTTGGCTGGGTGCCTTGGTTCTCCTCTACGTGGCCTCTCATTATCTAGTAGGCTAGACTAGGCTTCTGTACCTGGAGGTCCAGGTCAGCTTCCAAGAAGGTGAAAGCAGAAGTTGCAAGGCTTCCAGAAGCCTTGCTTTGGACCTCTCACAACACCACTTCTAGCACTAGCACAACACCACTTCTAGCACTTGACCAAAGCAAGTCCCAAGACTAGGCCAGAGTCAGGAAGTGGGAAAATGGACTTTGTCTTTTAACAGGAGCAACTGCAAAGTCTTTTTGCAAAGGGGCCTGGATACTGGAGTGGGAAGAATCTGTGACCATAACTTGCAATCTAGCACCATAGTTTTTGGATACCTCAAATTCTTTGGTTCTCTTAATTTTCCATTCCCATGTGAGTGGTGCCTTCATTAATCTCTCTTCAATAGAATCATCTGAATGAAGTTCTGTTTCCTGCCAGGACCCTGGTAAATATACCTTACGACAGTAGCACTATCTCTGTTCACTGTATAGTTATTATTGGCATTGTTGTTGACATGTAACCCTTGACTTGCTAGCAGTTTGATTTGCAGAGTCACGCTTATATCCTTTGTGCATTTACAACTGTGGCATTTCATGTCCGATGCAGCCCTACTCATATGAAGAAAAGCTGTCTCATCAGGAGCAGCTAACACTTTTCTAGCACGCACTATGGCCCAAACACTGTCCGAGAATTCTGTGTGGGCAAGATCTGACTCCATGCACACAGTAGCCCTGAGAAGGAGACACCACCTCACAGAAGAACAAACTAAGGCACTGACAGGTTAACTAATTTGCTCAAAGTCACACAGCAATTGGGAGAATGACTGTCAAAATCTTCCCAAAGAAAATTTTCTGATTTTTTTGGCATTGATATTTTTTCAGCTTGTGAAGAGTCAGAAATCACAAAGAATTTAAGAAATCTGAATGTCGTCCAGCATCACATGCAATAAAATGGGCATGATTTGCTCTCCTTTGTACAGTGTAATTGATAACTGTGTCAGAATGCTATGAAATATGTAGGGCATAGGTATACAGCATGTCTTAAATTTATCCCTGTGTATGTTGATTTCTATAGACAGCTAGGCATCCAGACCCGTGGTCTGGAATGCATCCCTGAAGATCAGACATGGCTTATATTATTTTGCCTTGCCTCACAGTTACACAACACAGACTGTGGCTATTCCACTATATTCCACTGGGGGTTTGCTTTGAGTATCCACCGTGCTCAAGTCCACTCTCTGGCTTGTTATTGCAGGGCTGCTGGTGCTCAAAAAATCAGACCCTTGCCCACAGGTGAGTTTCTGGGGCCTGGTTAGTAAAACATATGTCAGAGTGCACTCAAACCTCCATCCAGCTGTCCACTGGGGTGTGGCTCTCAATGTCAAGAATAAGCAAAACCCTAGAAATATTTTCTTGAAGAAGGGCACCGTATTTGTTTTGTGGAAGGTGTCTCTGTCATTGGAAGATAAAACGATTCCATTCTCCCACCTGGAGTGCCTGAGTAGCTTTCTGATTGGCAGCCCTGCTTCCTGCCTTGTGCCCATCCAATCCATCCTCCATCCAGAAAGCAGAGAGATACTCTTAAAACATAAATCAGGTCATCTGTCTCTCCCCTGCCTCCAAACTACCAAAACACATTCAGCATCTCCCTCAGACTCCTTCCTATGATTGTGCCTACCTCTCCGACTTCATCTCATGCCCTTTCCTCCTCGGTCACCCAGGCTCCGGCCACACATGCTTCCTCGCTGCTTAACAGACATGCCAAGATCACTCCCTGCTCAGAGGCTCTGCACTTGCTGTTTCTTCTACCTAGGATGCTGTTCCCTCAGATATCTGTTTGGCTGGCTCCTTCTCATCGTCTTGCCTTGAATGTCACCTCCACCGAGAAGCCCTCCCTTCTTGCTCTTTCACATCACTCAGAATTCACAGCACTCATCACTAGCAGTATCTTTCTAGTTACTTAGCTGTGCACTTTCTTTCCCCCGTGAGCAGATGAGCTCCATGAGAGAAGCAGCACTGTGTGGGGCCACAGACACAACCCACTGATTCTGGGTCCGTCTCCAGGTGGCTCCCAGTTCACAGTTCTAGCCACAGCACCAGCCTGCTTCTGGAACAAGTGCTGGCATTTTGTCCTCAGCAGCTTTGGAAACCGGATCTCATTCCCAAACCTCGTGACTCAGTCGGCAGCAAGAGAGAAGGCTGGGGTGGGGACACAAGGGTGCCTTCAGTCTTCAGAGAGATAGCGGCCCTCCAAGGAACCGAGCCACAGATAAAGCCTGAGAATCAGTCCCGAGGGCTGCCCTGTTCGCTGGAAGCTGACCCTCTCCTAAACCCTGCCAGCTCTCAGCATCTCATGAACTCGGCTATCTCCCAGGCTTTTGAACGTGCCAGTATCGCCTAGCTACGGAACTACCACGCAGATAGGGCTCCAGGGATGAAATTAGATTTCCCTTTGCAGAACAAAGACAAACACACACTCCTCTAGCCCATCCTGGGAGAGCTGCATTGGGAGGGGCTGCTTCGGGGCCAGGCATTGAAAGCCCATGGGCTGTCTTGCTTGCTTCAGCAGTTCCTGGCAAAGTGCAACGGAGTTCTCCGGCTTTGAAATCTAATTGCCTGCCCATGGCTGTGAATCCACCTCCAAAGAAAAAAAAAAAAAAAAAAAAAAAAACAAAAACATTTTAAGTGAGGGGGTGAGGGGGACGGGGACAGTTCTCACGGAACCAGCCGAGATGAACCCATTTAAGCTTTGGCATGATACCTTTGGGGGAGGCCAATTTTTAATACTCTAGTCTGAGAAGCTCCTGTTTAAAAGAGGAAGATCCATAAATGCAGCTTCTGTCAGTAATGAGAAAATGGAAATCACAGGCAAAATCAGAAAACTCATTCCCCCAGAATCTTAATGATCTCCAGAATAATCGTGCTGGTTTCTCAAATCAAGGAGCGAACGGTGACAGCTCCGGATTTTCCTATGAGGGTCAGATGGGATCATGTTTTTTTAATTGGGCTCATTTCTAAGCCATGTGCTTGTCATGATGCCTTAATCCCTTCGCTGTCCCCCAGAAAGATGCTTTCTCTCTCCGTGTTTCCCTCAAACAAATGCAGCTTCTCAAAGGCGATATGAGCCTCCCTCTCTTGCAAACAGATTTCTTATCATATGACTGCTCTGCTGTGAGTGAACTTGTATTTCTCTTGCATAAGAGAGCAATTTCCTGAAGGTTAAAAAAAAGGGGGAAAAAAATCCAACTGCTAGCCGCTCCTCGTTTTCCATGTAAATCTCTAGAGCCTCAGCTCCCAAATATTAATGGGAAAGAAGCGGCTTTATTTTGGGAGGATGAATATCAGTCTTTCAGATGGCAGTGAAATGCTTTCTTGCATTTGTTTTATTTGGCTGGACTCACAGCAGGAAGAAATTCGTTAACAATGTTAAGGGTTCTCCAGGCCAAAAGATACCTTCTGGTAAGATCTCCTAGCCGCTTAGAGTTCAACAGTAATTAACAAATTAGAACACTCTGCCATTATGGCCGAAGATAAATTAGTGGCCTTAATTTAGGAGGCTTAAAACAAGGAATGAGATCTTAAAAGTAATAAAAATAATAATGAGCTTCAGGATTAAAAAAAAAAAAAAAAGGAAAGTGTAATTTCTGAAGTGTGCTCAGAGGTGTGAAAGGTGACAGCAGCCATCGATTAAATAATGAAGCACCAGCTCTTTGACAGACATTGGCCATACCATGAAGTCTCAGAGGAGCCTCAGATCTGTCTTGGCCATTTCACTCTCCTTCTAGTTTCTGGCTACCAGCTTTATCCCACCCAGAGAGGACAGTGGGTCCTGTCCCGGGTCGAGTGTGAGGGTCAGCTCTGCTAGTGGGGGTGGAGTGTCAAAGAAACAGGGAAGAGGGAGGGAAGGACGCTAGGGGGGAAGAGACGACCATTCTACAGTCATTAACTGATTGAATAAAAGCTTGTTACGTATCCATTATGTGCCACTCACACTAGGTGCCCAGGAGACAGTAGCGAGCAAAGCAAGACCCCACTCCAGCCCTCTTGGAGCTTATGGAGGAGATAACTTCAACCACATAAATACATAAATAAATAAACACAAGACTGCTGCCTTGCTGAGTGTTACTGGGAGCACATGGGTGCAGGAATAACCAGGAGACAAGACCTGTGTGGTGGGCAGCGTGTCTGGGGTGTGAGGGAGTTTGGGGTGAATGGCCACTAGGTTTGAGTGCTTTCACATGCCACGTCCTGCCTAAGTATCCTTACAAGCATCATCTTATTCACTTCTCACACCAGCCCAGAGGGGCAGATGCCATTATAATCCCATTACAGACAAGTCCCATTAGGCTCAGCGAGGTAATATTGCTGCCCAAGGTCACAGGGCTTATGATGTTCAAGAGCTCAGACTCATAGCCGGGTGGACCTGTCTCCATCGCCCATGACCCTGAGCAAACAGCATATACAGTCCTCCCAGGAGTGGCAGAGATAGGCAAGGCCAGCCTCCCCGTCCTTGCCTCCTTGCACTTGCCTTCCCTTCCACTCTCAGGCAAGCACACACTCATGCTCTCTCACACGCACACTCACACAGTCTTTACACACACGCGCGAGCACGTGCACACACACACACACACACACGCATACCCCCGGCCCTCCTGCTCCCAGAAGCCAAGGTGACCCTCAGCTTGCTGCCACCTTCCCCACTTCCTTCCTCCCCAGTTGAAATGTTCCTTCGGGTCCAGTGTGACTCAGGCTATGAGCAAAGGGAGATGCTGAGCTCCCACCAAGGGTGCAGCTGAGCATCCCTGAGGAAGGGGCATCTGACCTGGACCTTGGAGAGTGAACAGGCATTTGGTCAAGAGAGCAGAAAGAAGAGCTTTCTGGGAAGCTGCACGTGGAAAAGTGTGGGCACGTGAGAAGCAGAGCACATCTGGGGAGAGAGGATAACGTCGGGTGGCTGGCTCAGACGTCCCCCGCCCCACTCCCCTCAGCACCCCCCCTACAGCCTGCTTCTCCCCAGGATCCCCCGTCTCAGCAGAGGTACCACCAGCCTCCCAGGGTCACAAGCCACAAATACAGGCGGCACCCTGGCACCTGCCCACTCACTCGTCCAAGCTGTCACCAAATCCTCCTAAATATAACGCGAATCTGCCCACTGCTCCGCCCCATCTTTGCTGCTGCTGCCGCCCGCCTTCCCGCACCCCCAGCTCCTCCTGGACTGCCGTCACAGGCTCCTGACAGCGCCCCCGCACCCATCACCCTGCGCTCCTGGAGCAGCCGAGGTGGCCTTCCTCTCTGCACATCAGAATCCCTGCTGAAAACCGCTTCCCAGGGCACCGCTCAAACACTCCTCCCTGACAAAGACTCCTGCCCCCAGGCTAGGTCAGATGCCCTGTTTTATGCCTCATGACTTGCCCTTCTTTCCCTCCCTGACGCTCAGCAAAGTTGACACTTCCACATACACGTCTGTGATTGCTTGCTCTGACACTTGGAGCTACAGGAGAGTAGGTACTGTCCCCACCCATCCCCGGTCCTACACACAGCAAGCCTGCTGTAAATTTTTTTTGAGCGGATGGGTAGACGCTAAAGCCTGGAAGTATGGCACAGATGGGACCTGTAGGCGAGTGGGGGAGAAGGACGCACTCCTGGAGGGTCTCAGTCACCACACCGAGTGATGTAAGGACGGCCTTGGCAGCCTCTCTGGGATGGAAGGGCTGCGCTGACCTCCTTCTTCCCTGCTGCGGGTAGACTTTGGAAAATGGCTTTGGGCTCACTGCAGGACTCCTCTCTCCACGAGCAAATTTGGACTGCTGAGGAAACAAACCTGGGGAAGGTATTTGGAAGGCGAGGTGCTGCCACCTGCCACCCATAGACAGGCGGCACCTCGGTCCCTCCCACAAGCTTTGATGCCCAAGGATGCCCAAGGCTCAATAGGGCCCTGGAAGCTGGCAAGGTGGCCAGCACCTTCCTCGGGCTCCAGAAATTCCAGCCAGGCAGCTGGGGAAGATGGGGGGATGCCTTCTTGGTGGGCTGTACAATGCTAATAACATTTCTGCAGCTGCCCGAGAGGCAAAGAGGTAGATAGTCTTACGCGTGATGACTCCAGGCCCCCAGGCCAGCCAAAGAGTCCTGGCAGTCATAACAATGCATCCGAGAAAGGAGGATCCTCTGGATCCCCATGCCATGGCCCAGCCAGAAACATACCACGGAAAACATTCATTCATCCATTCCTTCATTCACACGGCAGACGATGACAGTCTTCCTTGATCTGGGCCCTGGGGCTACAACAGAGCTGGTCCTGTCCTCGTGGTATTTAGAGCTGGTGCAAGATGAACAGGTGGGGTGCTAAAAGAACCTGGGCCCTGGGCGTGTTTGTTTATTCTTAAAAGAAAATGGCTTCCAACATTTAAAACAGGCAATTTCACATCGAAGTCTAGATTTCTGGCTTCTCTTAAAAAAAAAAGCTGGAGGATTCCATTCCCTCTTGGATTTAATTTCTGCCACCACCCCCCCACTAGATGGTCACGAGCTCTGCACCCCATCCGTGCTCCCACTCCCTGTGGACTTACACTCAATCCTATCAGCTCTCTGGCCCTTGTCAGCACCTGAGACAGACAGTCAGTCATCAGATAATCCCCCTACTGGGTGATCACGTGTGCGATGAGGGACACAGAGGAAAAACAGAAGAGGGTTCCTGAGCCCTTGGTCTGATGGGGTTGCGGTCCTCCCACTACGGAATGCAGGGAAGCCTCCTGTTGGCCCCCATTCATCTGGGTCACCCAATCCTGTCCTCTGAGGCGGATGAGCTTCAGACCCAGCGATGTTCTCGAGACCAAGGCAGTCAGGTGTGGAGCGAGTCACCCAGGCCTTTTCCCAGTTCAGATGCCATGGAACACATTTCGAATTCCGACAGACGTCCCCCCAGCTCATTCGATGGTGATAAACCCATCTCCCTGAACAGGTAGCACCTTCAGCGCCACCAGGCATGACACCCACGGCACCGCTGATCTAAAACCCTCCATGACTCCCCATGGCCTCGGCTTGATACTCAATGCCTACTTCACCTTGGCCTTGTGCCGTCCTTACCTCACCCTACTCTCCTGTCCCACAGAGCCTGGTCCCAGCCAAACTGCCCCAGTGTACATCTCCCAGGGGACGAGCGTCCCCTCCCCTCCCCTACTTCATCACTCCCGCCAACACCTTCCCTTCTCCCTGCTTTCATCTGTCCCTTCCTGACCTCTCTCCCAAGGACCCAAGCCAACCCCTCCAGGAGGCCTTTCTGAGGCCCTAACCAAGTGTGACCACCCCCTCCTGAATCCTTGCGTTGAAGTCAGGTGGTCTTCCAGGACAAAACCCAACTGGGAGAAGAGACTCACAAATCTATACTTGCCAGGGCCAGAGCAGACCCAGGGCTGGTGTAAGGACGGCAGGAAGCTGCCCGTCTCTACACCTCTCACCCTGCCTCCCCGCCCACCTTTGTGCAACCTTCGTCCAGGTGGCAGCCCCTGCGGGACCCAGGCTCACTTCTTGCCAGCATGACAAGTCCGTAGAAAGAGCCCCCTTTCCCATAGCTCCAGCGAAAGTCCTTCAACTGACCCTCGGCACCCTGGACCACTCACTGTGGCCGGAGAGAAGGGTCAGCCACGCCTAGATCACATGGGGTGAGACTAGAGGAAGCAACCTTTCCCAAAGGAAAAAGTTTCTGGATGAAGAGGGCTGGGATGCCTTCCAAGCACACACAGTAGATGTCATCGGCTCTTTGGCTGTACGTCTCTCTAATTACGTACCTTACTCCGCCAGGGCCCACGGCTGGCTCACTTTTGCAGCCCCTCCAGGGTGTGGCTCTATGCCCTGCGCATAAAGCTTATGGAATTAAACTCTAGTAATTGACATCATCTCTGCTAAGAAAGACCCTGACATATATGTCCTCAAAGTGCCGTGTCTGTTCATTTTCTCTCTCTAACAGACAAAAACTCCCTGACAGCAGGCCTGGCTTCTCTTTCTTCAGTGTCATCCGTGGTCTAACACAGCACTGGGCACCTGGCTGACCAACAACTCCCTATTGATGAGAATCCTAGAACACATCACCGGGAGAACAGAGGCTCCCCCGTCGGACAGAGCTGGGTTTAAGTTGAGGTTTCTTACACCTCTTAGTATCCGTGCCTTTGTCAAGGGCTCAGTCAGGATTCAATTGGGGAAGAGGCCACTAGGGTCATGGGATAAGGGCTTTATTATTGGAGTTCGACCTTACACCTTGTGGGAGGAGGAAGGTTGGGACGGGGGAGTGGGAGGGTCAGATGGCTGACGGGCTGGTGGATCCGGGAAGCCGAATGGGACTGGGAAGGGGGAGCTGGTGGGGGAGAAACCAGGGGGCTGCTGCCTTCGTGCATCTGCCAGAGTGTCTGGGGGAGGAGAGCTGGACACAGAGTCAAAGAGAGCAAAGGCCCCCAGGCACCACTGGCCCTTCAGCATCTCACCGCCACCACATCCAACGAGGGCCGAGCTGAGTATGGCCGCCGCTCACCTCCACTTCCGGATTCTCGCACACGTGCCTCCTTCCCCCAGCCACACCCAGGGCCATGCAGGGAAGCGGATTCCGGAGAGCACAGTCCAAATCACCTCAGTCAAATATTGGACCCCTCTGAGCCCGTGTTTCTTCATCAGTGAAATGGGGATGTTACTACTTAGTGCAGGACACACCAGGCACACAAGTTTCATTTATTATAATAATTATATACTAAAAAGGTATTATTACTTATTAACCGTTGCCAGAATCTGGTTACTAATGGAAACTTCTGGCCCTTCCCTCCCACCACGGCAATGCCTTTAAGAATTTCCACCCCAAATCATTCAGGTAGAGAAAGACAAATACAGTATGACCTCACTTAGACGTGGAATCTGAAAATGTTGAACTCATAGAAACAGAGAGGAGACAGATGGCTACCAGGAGCTGGCGGGGTGGGGAAATGGGGAGGTGCCGGTCAAAGGGCAGACACTCTCAGTTATAAGATGAATAAGCTCCAGCATGGCAACTACTGCGAATAATTCGGAAAGTTGATACGAAAGCAAATCTTAAATGTTCTCACCACGACAACAACATGGTGATTATGTGAGGTGAAGGATGTGTTAACAAGCCTTATTAGGGCCAACACTTCGCAATATATCCATGTATCAAATTACCACATGGTACACCTTAAGCTTACAAATGTTACGCGTCAATTACATCTCAATTAAGAGGGCAAAGAAAATTCCATCCCCAAAGCCCCCAAGCTCCGGCAGTGGCCTCAGAGAGCAGCCATGACTAAATTTAAGTCTCAAATTTGAACCAACATTAATTATTGCCCCAAAGGAGTGGCCTATGTCTGTAGTGCTCTGGCCTTTCACAGAACCAGGGTCCTCTGGTCCATGGGCCCATTTAGAGGTCATTCCCATTTCCCACCCAGCTTGCATCTGGGGTCATATTGGTATGAGAATTGGACAGGTTCTAACATTTCAGGTGTAGGCTAGTCACCACTTGCAGCCTGGCGAGAGCCGCCACTTCCTTGGGGAGCCCTGACTCCACAGCTCCTATAGCTACAACTTGCCTCCCCAAAGGATAAAACCAAATGAACACCTTGCCAGGAAGCAACAGCTATCCTGTGACTTCAGAAGACATCTCTCTCTGGGAACTGCAGAGTTGGGCTTTAAGGCCCGTGGGCCACCTCCTGGGGTGGGGCTGGAGGGGACCTGGGAGGAGGAAAGGACTTCTCGGCTGTTTGGGGGAGACAGAGAGAGACAGAGACAGAGAGAGACAGACAGAGAGAGCGCGAGAGCAGTTGTAATACCATGGCAATGCTGAATACTCCAAATAGATTTGTTTAGTTCAAAGACTAATATTCAGGGAAACAGGACAACTTGCTCTGGGCTGCTCACAGGTCCCTGAAGGGGATGAGACCTGGGCTGGATGGGTTGAGACCTGGTGGAAGGGACCCACTTCCTCGGAGCTGGGGAAACTGAGGCTAGGAGAGGGGAAGGAACTGGTCCATTGTTACCTAGTTTGTCAGCAGCAGCTCCAGCAAACACGTCAACGGCTCATTTGTTCATTTAGGCAACATATTTATTGAGTGCCTACTATGTACCAGGCGCTATTCTAGGTGCTGGCAGTATGGCGTGGGATACTTGAAGGGTCCATTGCTGGTAGAGCGAATGTGTAAAATTACCCCGTGCCAAGCTTGCTGCAAGCGCGTGCGGTGCGCTGCTTGATCCTCGCAGACAAAACCCAAGCAGGTGCGATCCCGTAGTACAGCCGGAGCTCAGGCACTCGCCAAGGTCACCCACCCAGTCTGCCTGAACTCTGCGACCACAAGGTGCCTTCGCCTCTTTCCCACATCACCACCCACACGCTTGACTGGAGTGACTCTGAGCTCAGAGCCCAGAGACCCCAGTCACCTAAACCCCTGGGAGTTGGGTCACTGGGGGCTCTGAGAGAGGCACATAGGAAAGGATGCTGGGGACGTGGGACCCCATGGCAGCAGGTCCCATTACAGTAGGAGGTCCCTTGGGTCATGAAAACCGGGAAACGGTACTTGCTCTATAGTCAGAAAGATCTAAGTTCTTTCAGAAAGGCAGGTCACTTGACCTCTCTGAGCCCCGGTTTCCCCATCTGTACAAAGTGATGTAAAGAGGACAATGCACACAGAGGAGCCTGGTCCAGTGCCTGGCTCAGAGTAGACACTCTCTAAACGGCAGCTGTGATGCACTCACCTGGGAACAGGCAGGGAGTCCCAGGGCAGGGCCTCTTCCACAGGGCCTTCCGGCTCTGGCCTACCGGTGTGTCCCATCACCGTCCTTCTCCCTAAAAAGGTGGGGAGGCCAACCACTGTTCAGGGCTCCAGCACAGCCCATGCTTGGCGTCCACTGGCAAGGGGCTGGCATTTATGAACTACATACATTGACAGTAGCACTCAGCCCCATCTAGAGAACGTGTCATCGCTGCGGCCCTTCCAGACCGATTCATGGGGGTTAGCGATGGTGACACCGCACTTCTGATGTCACCTTACAGTTCACAAGTCTCTGTCACGCGTGTTAGTCACTAATCCCAGGGCCTGAGTTTTAGAGCTGAAACATCCCCAGGAGGGCAAGGATCATCTAATCCAGAGGTTTACCAAGCCTAGGGGCTCATCAGATTTACCTGGGAGCTCCGCAGATGCTAGCATGAGAATGGTTTTCTTTTGCATGCACACCACTGTACCCTCCAGCTGTACAAAAGGGTATTCGGTAAAGAGTCCCCCAGTGTCTCCTCTCCAGAAGCAACCACTCTTTCTTATGTACCTTCCAAAAGGCAATCCATATATGTGCAAGCAAAATTATCCTCCACACTCCTGGATGCCCAGTCCACACACCATCTTGCTCCCTGCTCTTTTTTTTATTAGTGTACTTTGGATGTTTGTATCAATAGGCCAGGACATGAAGATATAACTAATTTTTTATGACTGCATAGTATTCCGTCGTACAGAATTGGCCCCTTATCGATGGACATCTATGGACATTCTAATTACGTGCTCAAACAAGGCAGCAGTAAGCTTTCTAGCACTTATATTCCCTTATACGTAAATCTTTGTGTACTTTTGTGAATTCACTAAAGGATATTACGGAGGTTTAAAATGACAGATTCTTGGGCCTTCTCAAAGATATTTTGAGGGCTTCCCTGGTGGCGCAGTGGTTGAGGGTCCACCTGCCAATGCAGGGGGACACGGGTTCGAGCCCTGGTCTGGGAAGATCCCACATGCTATGGAGCAACTAAGCCCGTGAGCCACAACTATTGAAGCCCGCGTGACTAGAGCCCGTGCTCCGCAACAAGAGAAGCCACCACAATGAGAAGCCCGCTCACCACAATGAAGAGTAGCCCCCGCTCACCGCAATTAGAGAAATCCTCCGCGCAGCAACGAAGACCCAATGCAGCCAAAAATAAATAAAATAACTAAATTTTAAAAAAAAACAACAGTGAATTGTTTAAAAAAGAAAAGATATTTTGATTCCATTGGCCTGGGGTGACACCCAGGAATCTGAATTTTGTAAAGCACTCCCATAATTCGGATGGACACCCACGTTGGGAATTTCCTGGTTCATCTTGTAAAAGTGGAGTGTGCTGCCCTGTGAAACTGAGTGGCCTGTATCAGGCTGCTGATGCCCAGGTCAGGCGCTGGGTCCACTGTAGTACCCTGGTGAAAGGCCTTGCATTGTCACCACTACCAGTGACCAAGCGTGGGCATCCCTGAGCACACACCAGGCTCTCTCCAAGAAGCAGTGATCATTAGTCAAGTGGCTGTGGAGCCTGGCTAATCCCAACCAGTCCCAACTTCATGTAATTTTATTACATTTGATATCCAGATGGACACACAAAAAGCCAGTAACGGCAGCTGCCTCTGAGGAGAAGACTGGGCATAGGGGAATCAGGGTAGGAAAGGGGACTTTTCAATGATTAACATAGGAATTATTATTATCACTATTACTTTTAAAATCTGCTGAGTGAAAAACAAATAATGAGAGAATAGCTGGGTCTACTACATTCACTAACCATATTGATCTTGAACAAGTTGCCTACCGTTGGAGCCCTGGTCAGGCACCACTACAATACTGATGGCCAGCAGTAAATGCTAAATCAGTTCATGGATGTGAAACACTTGATGTAGCTGTAAACAGCTACCCAAGCAGCAGCGTGAAGCATCAGGAGACAGAGAGAAGCGGGGGAGGTCTTTACCATTCTGTAAAAGAGCAGAAGAACACATAGAAACAAAGGCCATGAGCTTGAGGCTGGCCATAAGGCAAGGTCAAGGATGAGGACAGCACGACCGCCCAGCCTCTCTGAGGGCCTCTGAGGCCATCACAGGCCTAGATCAGGCTCTCTGCAGAAGCCTCCACCTTCAGGTCATGGACCCAGTAAGCGAAGTCACTTAGTGGGATGTTTTCTGCCCAGGATGGCTCCATGGGACCACATGTATTCAGGGAGTACAACATTCCTTCAGACTGCCAGGGGCCCCGTGCCTGGGATGGGGACCCATGGCTGGGTAGGCCTAGGGAAACAGGAGCTGCCTGCCTCTCAACAAGGAGTTTCCCTGGCTGGCCTTCCCTGGGAAGCAGCAGCATTTCACAAGATGAGATGAGCTCAGAGAAGCAAAAGCCAGTTGGGAGGTGGAAGATGGACCAGGAGTTCCCTGTGAATTATCTTAACTATGGGAAAAAAAAAAAAAATCGGAACATTTTGGAACCCTTTCTAGAGCTTATAGTGAAAAAAATTGCTCTTTTTCTGTTGGAACAAAGGCAGTGGGTATGTTTCTCTCTCTAGAGACTAAACTGGGAGGGCTCTTTGGGAAGAAAGTCAGACACTGGGCTTCTGTGGGTCAGATCTGGCATGCAAATGTCTTCTCCATCCCACTTCCCCCCGACTCAGACAAAATTGAGGGATTTGAATACTCAGTGCTTTTGAAGTATTGAAGGAGCTGGTGCTCTTGGGCCAACCTACACACCTAGCAGCAAAAGGCATGGCCTTCATGACAGCTATCTCTTTTAGATGAGGCATGCCCTCTCCTGTTTGCCACAGTCCTCACCATCCCCTATCACAGCACAGCAGCCTACATCTCTCCCACTATGCTACTGATGTAGCCCCTACCTTATGTCCTACTATGTTAAATCTAGCTACCATGCTAAAGTCCTCAGTAAGAATCAAACCAAATCCACTGCCTCGCTCTAAGATGCATTCCTGTGATGTTGCCAAATGATTTGCTTTCCAATTACTGATTCCCACTATTAATTGCTGGCAAAATTAGTTTCCACGGGCACATCTTGGCTGTAAGTCGGATGCCCTACTGTTTAAGGACTGTGTGATTGAAGGAAAGCTGCTTAATGTCTCTGAGCCTGTTTCCATAGGACTGATGTGAGGATAAAATTGTATTATTATTATGTTTCACGATCTTGTAGACTGATTCAGTGGTTCTTTTGCTTCACATGGTGCAGCAGAGGCTCAGGGATGGCTGGAAAGTCCAAAATGGCCTTGCCCATATGACTAGTAGTTAGCTCTGACCACCATCTGGGATCTCAGCTGGAGCTGTTGGCCGGGAATCTCGGTTCTCCTCCATGCAGCTCTCCACATGGCTGCTTGTGCTTCCTCATAGAATGGCCGTGAGGGATATTGCAAGAGGTGAAGACAGACGCTACAGCCCTCTTAAGGCCCAGAAGTTACCCGGTGTCACCTCCATCACATTCTGTTGGTCATAAGAGGTGTGAGGGCCAGCCCCAAAGGATTCAACGCCAGGGCAAATGGGCTCTGCCACTGGTGTGGACATAGCAGTTCTCCTCACAAAGAGGCATGGGAGGTAGGGGATATTTTTGCAGCCACTTTGGAAACATAATTTCCTCCAAAAAGACTTTCGCAGTGCCTAATACAAAGAAGACTGTCAACAACGTTCATTTCATTCATAACACATTTAGTAAGTGCTCACTCTGTGCCAGGCCTTAACCTAGGCACTGGGAAGATGGAATTGGTTCCACCCGTCAGGGAACTCACAGTTCCAGGTAGGAAACAGGCAAGCAAAGCAGTAATTACAGCACAACATGCTAAGCGCTTTGCCAGAGGGACGCATGGGGATTGGAAGGTGGATTCAGGCTGGGCCAACGGAAATCAGCGTGGCAGATTGGCTGGCTCTACTGGGAAAGAAAGTCCCTTTTCACAGGAATGTTAGGCTGGCCGCAGGATGCCGGCAGCTGCTACAGGCAGCCCTGCCATCACAGGGGATCGGCCAGCACCCGTCTTGTCATGTATGGGGAGGGCTTGTGACAGATGCGCCAACCAAATTTCCTTTCCTGCTAAAGTAATTTGGGTTCGGGCTTCCCTCACTTCTTGTCAAAGAGATCCCTACAAACACTCCACCCTTGCGGCCCTCATAAACTAATGGAAGGGACCGACGTGCAGCAAATAATCATGCTTCAGTGTTGTAAGGGGTAAAACAGAGACGGGGGAGGGTTATTTTGAAGGGAAGGACTGGGTTCGTTTTCTTGGAGGCAGGTAAAGAAGTTCTGGACCGTTTCCTGGAGGAGGCCACCCACCCACATACCTACCACAGGGCTGGTCATGTTGACAGAGGCTCTGTATGCACCAGTGGAAGAGGTGGCAGAGTCTTAAGGCAAAACTGGTAGAGACCAGGGGATCCCGTTTTAAACCTGTCCCCTTCCTAACTTCCTAAATTCCAGGGTTTTTAGAATTGGCCACCCTGGCGTCTGTGTGACAGAAACGGAATCTCCTTAGCAAAAGCAGAGTCTTTTAATAGACCTCCAGAGGTTAATGGGCCTGACAGATCTTTGACATTTATTGGATTTTACAAGCTAGTAGATCCGACTCAGAAAGCCGATCAGATGTTCCAAATCGATGGCCCCTTTGGGGTGCTGTCTTCACACAGAACCATAACGAGGTGACCTTGGATGCCTGAGTCGTGAAAGAATGGAAAGAGGACGTCAAAATCCTAGGAAGTGCTAAACTGATCAAGGCCTACACAGTGCCCCTGGGGTCCCTCCGGCCCAAGATGCTTTGCCCATAGAGTCTGTAATCGCGCATCCCTTCCACCTCACCCTGCCTGAACAGCTACAAGCACCAGTCTCCCTTTAAAAAAATCCCTACCCTCATTCCACAAACATTTGTGGGAAAGCTTCGTCATGATGTCACTGAATAATGAACATTTCCTGGACCACTGTTCTGCACTAAACACGGTTCAAGCAACAGGGGACCCATATTTTCACACCCTTTACTGTGGGGGAAACTGAGGCTCAGAGGTGGTGAATAACTTGCCCCAACTCTTAAATGATAACAATGATTATTTATGCTGCCATCAGTAATATTAAACGACTGCCTTTTATCAAGTTATTGCGCCGTGCACTGTTACATACTTTACTTGAACAATCTCATTTAAAGTTCAAAACAATCCTAGGACATAAATACTATCACTTTATTTATGCTATAGGTGAAGAAACCGAGGCTGAGAAAGGTAAAGCTACCCAATTTACAAAAAAGGAGCAGAGTCTGGGACTTCCCTGGCGGTCCAGTGGTTGGGACTCCGTGCTTCCACTGCAGGAGGCGCGGGTTCGAGCCCTGGTCGGGGAACTAGGATCCCGCACACCGCACAGTGTGGCCAAAAAATTTAAAAAAAAAAAAAAAAGAAAGGAGCAGAGTCCAAGCAGAACCCAGATCTGCTCAAATCCAAAGCCTGACCTCTAAGCTCAGAGCGCACCACCTGTCAGGGATGAAGACCCATATAAGGGCATCACAGCCTCTCCGGAACAGGTAGGATGGAATGGGGAAAGGCCTCCCCTGAAAGACAAAGAGGAGAGGAAAGGGAATCCTGAGGGGGCAACAGGGGTGTTAGGCTGAGAGCCATGCGCATTCCAGATCATTCCACTGAAGACACTGGTACTCGCTGAGACCCCTCTGTGTCTTCTCTAATGTGTTACTTTTGTTTCCTAACTGATTTGCCACAGGATTCCTCAGCTGTGGTGAATATGTGTCGTTTTTCCTGCCCAGAATCCCGGCTTTTGGAAACGGTACCCTGATTTCCTTTGGGGAACAGCTCCTCCCACTTGGGTCCGTGTGGGTTTTATGGTCACCTTGAAGTAGGCTTCTTTATTCTGTGCAGTCATGTGTGGCTCCTCTTAGTTATAGAAATGCCAGGCAGACACTCATGGTCCTGGGGGAAGGGGGAAGGAGGGGCCAACGGCTGTCCCTCTTCAAATCCCATGGAACACAGGTACAGGGTGGAGATGGACAGATCTGCACAGAAGCCACTGGTAACGGAGCATTCATCTGGGTGGCTCATTTGAGGGAGAATTCGCCGCCCCATGAGTCTAGCCGGCGGGCAGAGACCACCTCCCACTACAAAAGCTGAAATTCACTTCCCAGCCTCCCGCGTAGCTAGGTAACTGGCACGTGAGCTAGGCTTCTCCTATCAGACGTGCCCTCTCAGGACAGCGTGGGCACTAATGACACAGGGAAGCAGGGACTGTATGGAGAGCATGGCAGCCACGAGCTGAATCCGGTTTCCAGTGGCAACATCAGGCCCAGATGCAGGGTCCAGCCCTGCTAGTATTAGTGGTGCCGGTGGCAGTGTCTGTACCCAGTGGAGGAAGAGTCGTGTGGTTTTGGAAGTTGTTCCTAGCTGAGCGACCTCCAACCCTGGGTCTCTGGTCCTCAGAAAGACTCTGGAAGCTAGTCAACAAGCAACCTTTAAGAAATCCTTTCCTGCTTCAACTGGCCAGGTTTGGTTCCTGTAATCGAGCAGGGACAGTAAATGCAGAGCTGGCCATGAGGAAAAGGATGCAAGAACTGGTAAGGCTCTCCAGAACTCGCGTCACCCATCTTTGACTGCAGCCTGACCCCTGGAGACCAATGAAGAACTTGAATCTCTTGCACGATTCCAAGGGAGGGAGAGATGGAGCCAGGAGAGAGATTCTAAACCTTCTGCTAAACTGGGCGACTGGGGGCTGTGGTGTGCATGGTAAAACGACACGTGACCTCTTTCGTGCACCAAGCTGGGGAAAAAGTTAAACCGCTCCCATTCAATAGTTTAATAAATACATCTTCAGAGGTGAATTTCAGGCACCTGTGGTTAGTTGAAGGAGGGAGGGGGGAAGGATGTGAAAATTTGGGGCAATGGAGCCTCCCCTGGCACTGAGGAAAGGATAAATCCATTGCCTACTCCACTCACTGGTTCTGGGGCTAAGTGATCTGGACATATGAGTTAAACTGGTCACCACGGGCCCTTCATGAAGAGTGGGGGCAGAGTGGTCCTGGGGTTCAAAGAGTCCCCGGTTCCTCCTGGCTGCAGTCCCTTCTACGCCAGCACATGCCACAAAGTCAGGCTTCCAGAAAGCTTCAGGCTTTAAAAGTGCAGAGTCTGGTGAATTCCGGACATTCTGAGCCACTGCAGGGATAGCACCCGCCATGTCCCAGCGAGGAAAGCCTTCTGAAGGCTCTCCTGGAATTCAACTTATTTGTCCGTAGGTTGTTTTGAAATTTTCAGTAGAGAATCAGTGTCTTAATTCAGAGAAGCCAAGCATATACATTTAAAATGCCAACAAGCAAAAGCTCATTATTGCTATGCCAAGAGAGAGGCAGCCATCCCACGCAGAACCCCTCAGCTCTAAATTTACAACTGCAGCCAACTTCTGAACTTCAAGTCCTCCCGCGAGGCTCAGGTTGGGGGCCCTGGCTGGAGGAATTTGGTTGTCTGGGGGGCTGCAATTGAAATGTTCTAAAACTGATTGTTCTGATGTTTTCACAACTCTGTGAATACACTAAAAGCCATTAACTTGTATGCTTTAAAAGGGTGGATTGGGGCTTCCCTGGTGGCGCAGTGGTTGAGAGTCCGCCTGCCGACGCAGGGGACACGGGTTCGTGCCCCGGTCCGGGAAGATCCCACATGCCGCGGAGCAGCTGGGCCCGTGAGCCATGGCCGCTGGGCTTGTGCGTCCGGAGCCTATGCCCCACAACGGGAGAGGCCACAACAGTGAGAGGCCCGCGTACC
>NW_021703768.1:148039229-148049668 GCF_005190385.1 Monodon monoceros | reverse complement strand
GGGGGGGGTGTGAAGCTAGTTTCCTAACCTAGCTGAGCTTGGTTCCGCTCTCTCTAAAGTGATAGGAAATAATCAAATTATACGTATGTCCTGGACTCAACATGAAGAGGACATGAGAGGCCATCTGTGACACTGCCTGACCCATGGATCACAGCCGGTAAGTGTGTGTGCTCTATCAAGCCCCTGTTATGAACCAGACCTTGGGGACACAGAGACAAATGACACCTTGCTCCTACCTTCAAGGAGGAAGCAGTTTAGGGTGGGAGACAGGCAGTGACATTATAGCGTCATCAGTGCCGTGATTCAGAGAGCAGACTATGCAGGTGAGATAGCTGGAGAGTGCAGAGAGGACAGAGGTCACTCCTTAGACACACCTTCCCTGACCCCCAATCCCTACAGCCCCGTACTGTCTGCCTCATCACCCTCCTCGCTCTCTCCATGGCACCGTCAGAATGTATTCTTGTGCACTTTCTTGGGTGCTTCCTTCATGCCTGTTTCTCCACCGAGACTGGCAGCTCCATGAGAGCAGGGCCCTTGTCTGTCCTGGCCCCCAGTGGCCAGAACAGTGTCCTGTACTTGGTAGACATTCAATAAATATTTGCTGAATGAAAGAGAATATCAGGACGAGACTTGGAGGATGAGTAGGAATTAGCCAAGGGAAGAAGCCTGGGTCCTCCAGGCTGAGAGTGTCACAGCCAAAGCCACCTTTGGACTGGAGACTGTTCAGGGTAACGGGAGGGGATGGGAGGGGAAGTGGCAGGAGAGAAAGATGGAGACACAGGTGGGGCAGCCCCAAGAACAGACCTGGCCCTCACTGTGGAAGGAAGACTCTAACCACTACTGAGTCCCGCCTCTCTATCAACTCCAGTCTATGAAAACCCCCCACAGATCCTGGTAGGAGTGCTGAGTGCAGCCCATGTGTTTCTATAGTAACCGTCACCATGGCACCAGAGGCCTGGATCCAACTTCCAGCATTGCTGAGGCCCAGAGCTCCTATCCCCCTCCCCCAGCAGCCTCCATCCCACAACCCAGAAAGGAGACACAGCTGGGCACCCACACTACGGGTGTGCAAGGAGGGCTGTGGCCAGGTGTGGGACACAGGCTGTCAGGATTAAACATCAGATATTTCACAATAGATGTACCTGCCAAGGGCGGGTGCCGCCTGAGCCTTTACTAGCAATTTCAACTTGCATTGCTTTGCCCAGGCAGGGGATGGGGAGTCAGGTTTGAACACGCAGCAAGTAGCAGAGCAGACTGGCCTCCATGTGGGCTGGCAGGGTGGGGCGTGGAGCTCAGTAGGCCTGGAGAAACCCCAGTTCCCTCAGTTCCCAGTCCTGTGGCCTCACTGAGCATCGCTCTTCCATCCTGTACAGTGCAAAAGATAAACAATGATAGTAGCAGCCCATTTCAGATATCAGAGAAACAAGCACAGTGCCTTGTCCCTGATAGGTACCTGATAAATATTTAGTGAGCGAATTAGCAAATAATAATAAAAACTACTGTCATCTGTCAGTCAGCAAAGGTACAAGTCCCTATCTCCTTCTCTCTTCGCCCTCCTCCCTGCCCCATGTTCTATTCAAGCCCAATTCTGTCACATGAGCTTCCAGATCATCTGTTCTCCACCACACCCCAGCCTCTCGGAGGAGTAATCACAGGTTCCTGAGTCACAGACTTGAGTTCCAATCCAGCCACTGTGACTTGCTGGCCTTGTGATGCCAGGCAAGTTGAGTCATTTCTCAACTGCCTGCTTCCACTGGGATCCCTTTAGTTGTAAGACTCAGAAACCCAACCAGACTGGCTTCAGCCCAAAAGAGGCGTGAGGTTGGGGTTCCAGATTTAGCACATAAAAATACAGAAATACAGGATGCTCAGTTAAATCTGAATTTCAGATAAACAACTGATAATTTTTAGTATAGATAGGTCTCAAATATGTCATGGGGCATACTTAGAGAAAAAAAGAGTCATTGTTTATCTGAAATTCGAATTTAACTGGCCAACCTGTGTTTCATCTGGCGACCCTAGGTGGGGTGGGTACTTTTAACTCATGAAACAAGCTGGATCCAGAAGTTCGAGTAACATCGTGAGGACTCTCTCTCCTCACGTTCCCATCTTGGCCTTTGCTTTCTGCAGCCTCACCAAACCTGGCTCTCCACGCCTGAGCTATTTTCACTCTGGACTTCAGTTTCCTGGTCTGTGGGTTGAGGGGACTGGACCAGCCAGAGGCCGCAAATGCCAATGACCCCGGAGTTTAGGCCAGGACTTTAAATAGCAACGGCAGCCCCGTTTGAAGGGGGCAGGAGCAACTCAGCTCTGGCCCCCTGTCGGGTAGAATGGCAGGCCCAGGACTGCCAGTGCTCCACACTTTCCCAAAGAACAAGAAAGCTGAAGAGAAATGGAAAACTCTCTGTTTCGAGGGGTGGTCCCCCAGCTGTGGCCTCTGGACTAGACGGCCCAGCCCTGTGACCTAGGGCAGGGCTCTCAGAGGCGTTCCCAGGAACCACCTGCCATAGACCCCTGAGGGGACTATTTAAAGTGCCTTCTCCAGCCCCACCCAGACTCTCGGGAGGCAGCACCCAGGAATCTGCATTTTAGCAAGCATCCCCAGATGGTGCTTACGTTCACTAAAATTTGAGGATTACAAATTCTGGATTTTCCATTTTAAGAGGAAATCAAACTCTTCATTTTCAGCCATTACAGTGGGGGCAGGGGCACCTCCCCTTTAGCATGGTGGAGCACAGCAGGCGAAGGAACCCAAGCTTTGTCGAGCAGGAGCTCTTGCCACACACCCATCTCTATGCCGGTCCCGTTGGTACAACCTGGAGGGCAGCGATCAGGATGGAGAACCTGAGACTCCAAGAGGAAGGTCACTTGGCCAAGGTCACAAGGCCATCAATGGAGGAGCTAGGGTTCAAAACCCAGTCTGCATGGCATCAGGGTACCCTGGGGAGCTTCCTACCAGGCCACACTATCTCTCCCCAGATGGGAACAGGAGAAAGGTAATCATGGCGTTGAGAGAAGGGAGCTCCTGTCCCCTCCTAATGGGCAGCTACCACCACCAGGGCAGAGCACCAGTCATCTGCGATGGGAGGAGGACACGGCAGTGTCCTGAGGAGGGGGAAGGAGGATGAGTGGCTCTGATAAGAGCAGATGGCTCCTGGGGACAGGACAAGAGCTGCCACAGACATCAGTTCTGATGAACTCCCATGGCCCTTAGCTGCCCACGGCACCTCACAGAAACAGGGATAGTGGCTGCCCGCCTCTGACCTTCACCGCCCAGCCCTCAGGCCCACTTCCCACCAAGTTCACCTTGAGCTACGTGCAATCACTGCAAAGTCTTCAACCACAGGATGCCCATGCAACGGGCAGCTGCACTTTGCCATGGGTTCCATCTCTGGCTCCATTTACCTGGAGCAGTGCACATGCTTATCATCTGGCCATGGTTTAGTAAGGTGCAGATTCAGAGTGAACATTCATTGAGCACCTGCTGCATGCTCTGTGCTGTGCTCACTGCAAATGACTGGAATTGGGGGTGCACTTCTCTAACAGAACAGAAAAGCCTCACTGCCACCTAAGTGCTATGGGGATAGAGCAGGGAGAGAGGTAACTGTCACCTGGGATGGAACCAGGGAAAATCTGGTGAAGGAAGTGGCCCTGGAGTCAGGATGGGAAAGGTGTGTTGGATCCAAGCTGCACAGAGGTGAGAAGGCAGGGGCATTCTCTGTGTGCAAAGCGATGGAAGCAGGTTCCAGTCCTGCCAAGTCTGCCTCCCTCACACTTCCTGTCTGTTTCCTTAAACCCAGGGCTTCTCAAACTTCAGTTACTCGTGGAAACCCTCTGCATGCTTGCCATATCCATGTGGGACCTGGGCTCTTAGTTATGTCACATTTTTCCTGAAATCAACTCACCGATTTCTATTTTATAAAATTTATGTTAAGAAGAATCTTTCTCTCATCGTAGCAATTGGAAAATAGGTTTCACTTGCTATAGATAGATGATCTTCATAAAAATAAGAACACTGAAAACAAGATAACGTTCCTGAAACCCAGCCAGGTTCTGCAACTCGGGGAGCTGCTAAGTCTGCAGCCTGCTCTCTCGTTGTCGTTAAAAAGAGAGAAGAGCTACTGTTAGGGAGGCGTTAGGGACACCCCAGCACCAGCCTGAGAGCTTCTTGATATAATCAGGGCTGAGAGATGCTCTCTCTGATGCTTTGTCTGCATCCCTCACTACAGGAACCCTAGATACTACTAGTGTCCCCAACACTTGGGGAAACTCTGTCCTAACCAAAATCTGAGCCAAACCCCAACCATACACGTGTCTCCACCATTCCCGGCAGCTGTTGGTTTGTAACTATGCTCGTTGGAGACCTCGAGCTCCATGGCTGTACCTGGGGCCTGCCGCGATGGGTGAGCACTTTGCATAACAGCGATAACCACAACCCTCGCGATGGTAGTAACAACCGCCATCAGAGTGAACATTTATATAGCTTTTATCATGCACCAGGCACTGTTCTAAGCATTTACACATATTAAATTACTTCATCCTCACAAAAACATTGATGACGATGGTGCCATTACTAGTCCCATTTTATGGATGAGAAATTGGAAGCACAGAAAGGTTAAATACCTGCCCAAGAGCAATCCTTATCCTTTGTACATGTTGGATTCCCAATTTTTCTATTCATTCTTTCATCCAGCCATTCAACAGATATGCATTGAGTATCTTCTGTGGTTCCTTTGAAGCAATGCTTATTTTTAAATGAAACTTGCTGTTTCCAGCTCCCTGCATCCTCAAATGGCCTCCGATTGCCTCTGTGGGCTGTGCCATGGTACACTGCCCAGGTGGCCCATCAGGACCCAGGCACTCGTCCCTCTGGCTTCCAGCTCTGGTGGCTGCTGGTGGCCCTCACTGAGTCCTTCACTGGGAACTGCACTAGACCACAGAGAACTGCATGGATGTCGGTTCTAGTCATTCCCCCTGGGGGCAGCCGGCAAGCAGGGACTGACCATTATGGGGGAACAAAACTGAAACCCCTTGATTCAATTCAGAACAACTCTGCGGGGCCACCAAAGCTCCCCGGGGGATGGGCTGAGGCCTCTATTGCAGCTGCACCCCAGCCCACCTTCTCTGGCTAGCCTCGCTCCACTCCCTCTCTCACAGGTGTGGTTCCCAAGCCTGCTCCCCCAAAGCCCCTCTCTCTCAGAGTCTGTTGCCTGAGAAACTCCACCTAAGACGCCGTCCAAAAGCATTTGTCCCCAACCAGCGTTGCAACCAGCCCTGTCTCCCCAGCGGTCCCACCCCAAGAAGACCCAAGCAAAGGGAGCACGGGTGCATCCGACCTTCTCCAAGGGCCCTGGCGGCACTGAAGCCCCAGGGTCACCTCAACCTCCACAAGCCAACTTTGGAGGTGGTTGGATTTCTTTATTTATATGTCTTAGTACATTAGCTAATTAGCTTTGTTCCCAGGCCCCATTGGGATCCACTTGATCCCATCAAGTGGATCGTGGCCTTGACTCTGATGACAGGCAGCTGCTCAGGCCACTGGGGAAGATGCACTCTTCCAGGCCCACGGGGAGCAGCCCAGAGAAGGAGAAAAGGAGAGAGGAGATTGGATGGCTGGGTGTCAGGGAACAGTCACCGCTCCCCCACCTCTTTCTGCCTTTGAGCAAGGAGAGCGGAATCAGCATTTCCCCTCCTGCAGAAGGCAATATCCCAAGCCAGGCCGAGGAAGGCCCTAGTGCTACGTGGTCCACCTTTACTCTTCTTAAGTGGCCCATCTTTAAAAATAGCCTACAACCGCCTCAGGCCTGACCCCTAACATGTCTTACATTTAGTTGCAAATTACTGTCTCAGCAACTCTGCAGGCTTCCCAATCTGGCCTAAACCCAGCGATAAAGGCCGAAAACAAATGGAATTAGAACCTGCAGTCTGCAGAGGCGAGCTGGGATGTGGATGTGAGGGCTCATGGGTAATCCTACTTAGCATCAATTGGGCAGCAGAACTTGGTTTGAGGGAGCTCCAAGGTCACCACGTCCAGCCCCTGCTTAGAGTCACAGGAGGGAGGACCAGGCAGTCTAGACCCTGTCCTTCAAAGAACAGAGAAACAGAGTGACATGGGGACCAGGTGGCCTGGTCTGCCATCACCCCCAAAGGCCTGGACTCCACACCTATTTAATGAACACCTACTATGTGCCAGTCCATGAGGCAGCATCTCTCAAAAATCTTTGGTCTTGGGGCTTCCCTGGTAGTGCAGTGGTTGAGAGTCCACCTGCCGATGCAGGGGACACGGGTTCGTGCCCCGGTCCGGGAAGATCCCACATGCCGCGGAGCGGCTGGGCCCGTGAGCCATGGCCGCTGAGCCTGCGCGTCCGGAGCCTGTGCTCCGCAATGGGAGAGGCCACAACAGTGAGAGGCCCACGTACCGCAAAAAAAAAAAAAAAAAAAAATTCAAATTCATTAGTATCACCATAGTTCTCATCAGAGACTGTTTCATGAGAAGATGTCAAGCTCAGAGTGGCAGATAAAGTTTTCCAAACTTCTAATTTTCACTTAACAGCTTGAATTTTATCACTGGTGACAAATACTGCCTGTTGCTTTCGTTAAAGTGACAGGCTCACTTTGTTCATTTTTGAGAAAATATCTGCCCAGATTTGAAAACCCTGGTGTGTCAGCTGTTCTTTCAAGTAAAAATGATGTGCCATTAAAAAAGTGACCAATCCAGTGGACAATTCAATTACACGTGTTTTTCTTGACCTTACCTTCAACAACCATTGTGCTTTGGTATGCGGCAGAAGTGCTTTCTATGTAGTTTTCTTTTTTTTTTTTTTTTTTAAACACAGATCATTAAAAAGACAGGTACTCAAGGGAGGAGGTTTCTAAAGTTAATCATTTTACTGCTTCATTTAGAACATTCTTAAGTGAAACTGGTATATGTGTGATAGTGAAGGACAAAATGATTTCTTGTACACTTTGGTGCTGCTTCCTTGATTTGTACTAAGATGCCAGCAGTTTTACTCACCACCAGTCCAGATATCAACAGGATGAAAAATGCAAACAATGTCCCAGAGTTATTATGAAAACAGTTTTAACCTCAAGAACCTGCTAAGAGTCTGGGGGAATCCCTAGGAGTCTGCAGACCTGCTTTTGGAAACAGGTACAAAAAAGAAAATAAACAAGAGAGTTCATATTATTAATAAATAATATTGGCCACCATCATCATGGAACACCTACTATACACCTTACACTTTACATACATTATCATATCTAATGGTCTCCAAAAACCTCTGAAATGCAGCTAAGTATCCGCTTTGCTTGGAGAAGTTGGGTAACTTCCTCAAGGACAACAGAGCAAATTTGTGAGGAAGATCAAGATTAAAGCTGACTGCCTGACTCCAAAGGTCACTTTTGTTCTTTCTATTTCCTTCCCTAAGCCAAGAGGAAGAGCAGTATCCTGGGCCTCCAGTGCTCCAAACTTCAGCTGCATCCTACAGTTGACCAAAAAAGACCTAGTCCCTTCCACTCGGCATTCAAGGCCTCCCAATCCAGCTCCACGTCCCTTTCCTAGCCCTGCCTTCCATGAATCCTAAGTCCAGCCACACTAGGATCCTTTCATCCAGACTTGCTTCGGGCTTTTCCTGAGCAGTGACCTCCACCAGAAGTCCCTTCCCCCTTCCATCTTGATCAACTGTTGTAATCCTACCAATCTCTTCGGGCTCAGACAACCTCTCCTTTCTAATTGTCTGCATCTCTTATTTGCGTTCACGTCATGCATCATGGTCTGCCTACAGCTACTGATCGATTCATTTATCCACTCCTCGAACCTAATGACCCATCACTGGACTGCAGGCTCTTTGATGGCTGGGACCACACAGTCTAAGAATATTATCTCTTGGTTCTTGCACTTGCTCTTTGAGCCTCCTGTTTCCCCCTCTGTAAAATCGGTATTAGCACCCTACCTCATAGAGCTGTGGTGAGGATTAAATGCACTAATGTATGTCAAGTGCCTAGAAAACTGCCTGGCACATAGGAAGGACTCAATCAGTGTGAGCTGCTTCTGTTGTTATCATAATAATAATTATTGCTGTCAAATATCATTAAGGGAGTGGGGGTGAGCACCTTCTTGTTCTTATCAGTTTCATGGCCCACTTTCCCATAATAAGGGCAGGCTCCGGTAACACGATGCATTTTAAGCCGGTCTAGAAGCGTGAAAATATGTCCAGATATTTATTACTTTGATTTTCCTGCAAGCAGTTCTATTCCTGGGGACTTATTCCAGTTGGGTCCCTCTGTTCTGTTCCTCATGCCTGCCAAACCTCCATGGACCTGAGAAGTCTGAAAATAACTGAGCCAGGCCCTCCAGGCGAGTCGCAGAGAAGGCCCAGGGCACTCAGGGCCCTCATTAAAAAAACGTCAGTGGGGTTGGCTTTGTATCAGCTGAGCCGCCTTCCTTTTTCAGTTCGACCCAACCACCCTCTCTGGGATCCAAGCCCCTTCAGTCCCGCTGGGCACCCCGAACCAGAAAGATAATCAGTGCCTTGAACTTTGATCTCTGCTGCTGTCACTCTGATCAGCAGGTGAGGAGAACTCTCCCTCCAGTCCCTGGGCCCTGCCCCGCCTGAAGCAGGCTGGCGGGGTGTTGTCAGTGTGCTGGGTTTGTTTTTAAGGTCAGTGAACAAAGCGCCCTAGAATGCGAGCTGCCTCAGGTTTGGTTACTCTGTTCTCCAGATATGATGAGCTCTTGGGATTGTGTGAATTCTGAGGAGGGCAGGATGTGTGCATGAGCTCCAAAGGGCAACACGAGCAAATCAGTTACATCCGGGCTCCCGAGTCCTATTTCCAAACATGCTTCCGGCCTGCAGATACTGTTATTGGAGATGGTGAGCCACTCCGTGCAAAGACCTGATGCCATTTCCAACTCGTTTCATCATCTTTCTAAGGTTGGTACAAAAGTTCTGCCCGATGCCACGGAGGGTACCATTTCTGTGGCCTTGGATCTGCCGCGGTCACCATAGCTAGCACTTTCTATACTCCAGCCACTGGGTGCAACTCTTCACCTGCGTTGTCTAGTTTCACGCTGAGCACGGCCCTGGGGGGAGTCTGGATACCTCTGTTTGACAGATGAGGAAAGTGCACCTCCCAGTGGATAAGTCACTCATCCAAAAGATACCTCTCCTTGACCCAGGAACCAGGAACCAAGGCCAGTGTGATCAGCTCCATGGTGTGAGGGCTTTCGCTCTGGGGCCCTGGCTGGTTCTCTTTGCCATCCATCACACTTAGCTGAAATGAACTGGGGAAAAGTTGGAACTAGTATTTTGGGAGAGTCTTCACCTGCACCAGACCCATGCATTATCTTATTTCCTCCTGTAAACAGCTTTGCGAGGTGGGGATTATCACCCTCAGGTTAGAGGAGAGGATTGGGGGGCTCAACTTGTCAACTGGCTTGCCTAGGTCCACAGTCAGAGCAGGATCCAGACTCAAGTCAGTGTGAGCTCAGAGCCCGAGCCCTTCCTGCCACGTTCATTGCTCCCGCTGTACTAGGACGTCTGGTTCTCCTGGGAGAGCCGAGGGAAACCTCTCCCGGACAATGGGCACAGCTGACAGTGCTGGTCACTGTCAGTGAGAGGAAAGGGGAGAGGAAAGCCTGATACCAAAAAGATTTGGGGGTAGGGGACTGCAGTGCAGGGGAGACAGGTAGGAAAACAAGAAGGCAGGTCCCCGCAGTGTAGGAACAGGGAGTCTAGGGACAGACAAGTTGGTTCTATGACCATACCTGTTCCTTCCACTAGAATCAGGAGTGCCTAGCCCTCCAATTCCAGACCCTTCCAACTTCAGGACTCAGTTTAAGCACCACATTGTCTACAGAGCCTTCCTCCAGCCCACAGTGACCCCAATCTCTGCTAGCATCTCATGTCTGTGCCTCTCGCTCTGTCTTTCAATTATCTACATACTGTGATCTGTCTCGAGTGTCCTGAGACAGAAAGTCCCCATCAGATAGGAGGTTCCCATTGAGAGAGGAAGTTATTAAGAAGGATATTGTCCTATTCATTCCTTTTTTTATTCCTCACAGAACCCAGAAGACTGGCATAAACAAATATATGCGCAAATACATGTGGTATTGAACCATTCCCATTTTACAGAGAAAAACAGAGGAACTCCTATAAATTAGGTCAGCAGCTCCACAGTTATCTGATTTTCCTCTAACACTAAATCTCCTAATTGCTACTATACCCCAAATCAAAGCCAAATAAATGTGGATTGATTTTAAAAGGAGGAGAGGGAAGAGCGGCAGAAGGGGGTATGGGAGAAGAGGTGGAGGAAGGGGAGAAAGATAAGGGGGAGGAGGGGAGAGAAGATGAGGAGGGAGGAAGAAGAGGAGGAAAAGGAGGAGGAGGAGTGGGAGGAGATGAGTGGGGGGAGGAGGAGGGAGGAGGAGATGAGTGGGG